>NC_057810.1:496605208-496610084 GCF_018294505.1 Triticum aestivum
GGCCAGTGGAGGGCCTGGTCAGGGGAGGGGCGCCGGTCGGTGGAGGGGAGAATTCGGGGGAGAGGGGCGGCACGGGGGGAGGGGTCGGGCCGGCGGGTGGACCTATGGGGACGGGGAGGCAAGGGGGGAGGGAGTGTCGGGGCGTCGCGCGTCAACGGCGGCGTGGGCGGGCGCGGTGTTAGGGTCTGGTGTAGCGTCGGCGGCGGGGGAGAGGCGGCACAGAGAAAGGGGATCGATCGGATCAAGCGAGAGTGAGACAGAGGAAAGAGATGGGTGTAGTGGCTCTGTATACGCAACTTAGCTATAGCGCGTCTTGGCAAAACACGCTATAACTAACTTAGCTATAGCGCTGCTCTAGCAAAAACATGCTACTGCTAACCTTTTTATTTTTATTTTCTGATTTTTCTTTTTCTTAGCTATAGCGCTACCCTAGCAAAAACGCGCTACTGCTAACCTTTTTACTTTTTCTTTTTTTATTTTTTCTTTTTCTTAGCTATAGCGCTGCTCTAGCAAAAACGTGCTACTGCTAACTTTTTCTTCTTCTTTTTTTATTTTTATTTTTCTTTTTCATATTCCACAAACTTCCTTCTTTTTTATTTTATTTTTATTTCTCTATTTACTTTTATTATGCTTTTCCTTTTTCGTTATTATTTTTCTTTTTATTTTTCTTCTTCTTTTACATATTCCACAAACTCAGGGGTTTAAAATTTGTACGTCGTTTGTGCAATACCATTGTTACCCTCCGGATAGTAATTAGTATAATATAAATCTTACATCATTTGACCGCTATCGGCGGTATACAAAATAGCTAGACACACCCAAACTTTGGGATTAGTTTGTCAGGTTGGGCGACGACGACGCTTCAAACTGATCTTCTTCCCTCTTTTGTTTGTTGTCGAATAATTGAGCCCATGGTCGTGACTTTTCCTTTTCTAGGGATTACGATCTTTCATAGGTAATGTAGTCTTCATTCTTCTTTTGACATATGTTTCGTCGTCATCAGCATCATCTTCCCTCATCGGATCATCGTATTGGTCATAGTCTTCATTCTTCTTTTGACATATGTTTCGTCGTCATCAGCATCATCTTCCCTCATCGACTCCATCCATTCTGGCAATGCTCCTTTTGCTTGTCTTCACGACAACACGACTGGGATTGATCGGATCAGTTATGAAGAAACATTGTGTCACGTGTTTAGCATGTACCCATGGCTCATTTTTGGCGATGGCGTTGACGGTACCGCTATTATCGGAGTCGGGTATACACATGGTAGTGAAATGTTAGTTTTCTCTGTGTACATTTTTAGCCCATCTGACACGGAACATCGTCGCATTATGCAATCCAGAGTAGTTAAAATCCCATATCTCTTCGACCCTTCTGTAATATCTTTCAATTACATTCCCGGTCATGGCTTCCATCGTCACCCCTGAGTTTTGATCATCACTGTTTTTATCTTTCTCCTCCGTTTAGAACGTGTATCCATTGATATCATATGCTTGATAAGTCACGAGGTTGGTCGAGGGGCCATGTGCTAAGGCGTATATGAGTGTTCCGTTCGGACAACCCTCTTCCGGGGGATTAGCCAGAACTCGCTCTTTGAACCAATGCAAGAAAGTGGAGTTGTGCTCTCTAATAACTTCAGCGTCCGTCCTGTGCACCCCACGGTAACGGTACTTCTTTGCGATGGTCTCTTTGTGAAGTGTCACGAAATCTTCTAGCACATCTAGGTGTTGTAGAACTACTAAGTTTGCCCTGTCAAGGTCGTTCTGTCGGCCTGAGCATAACACATTCACATCCCTATGACCGTTGGTGTGACCTTCGCCTTCGAGCCTTCCATAGTGCTTGTTGACAGGCAAACAAACAACAGGGTCTTTGGTCAGATAACTCTCACAGAAAGAGATGCACTCTTTGGTCAGATATCATATCCCTGGGCTATGCTTCCATCTGGACGGGACATGTTACGAACGAATCCTTTGATTACCCCATTCATCCTCTCGAACGGCATCATGCTATGCAGGAATGTCGGCCCTAGGTCGATGATGTAGTCCACGATGTGGACACATAGATGCACCATGACATCAAAGAATGTGGGTGGGAAGTACATTTCTAGCTCATTCAGTATGACAACGATCTCTTCCTATAGCCTATGGAGTTTCTTCACACTGATCGACTTTCGAGAGATAACATCAAATAAGTGGCATAGGTCAGTAAGCGTCTCACGCACATGTGTGTCCATAATCCCTCTAAGTGCAACCGAGAGTAACTGCATCATCATCACATGACAGTCGTGATACTTCATCCCACTGAACCTTTTTTTCTTAGTGTCCAGATATCTGCTTATCTTCCCACAGTATCCGGAACTAACTTTAATTCCGGCAAGTCACTTGAACAATTGATCGACCTCTTTCGGATCTAAGGTGAAGCAAGAAGGGGGGCAATATTGTTCTTCCTTCTTGCTTACTTTTTGCACCTATCTTCCATCTCCGTCTCCATCTCGGTCTCCTCTGATGACCTTTTACCGGGCATTTGAAGATCTTTCCTGATTTTAAAACATTCCAAGTCTTTTCTTGCCTTCGGCCCATCCTTGGTCCTCTTCGGCATGTTCATCAATGTTCCAAGAAAACTCTCAAGGATATTTTTTGTGATATGCATTTGATCAAGGCTATGAGGCGTGTCGAGTATGAGCCAGTATTCCAAGTCCCAGATAACATATCTCGTCTTCCATATCTTCAGCAGGGGCTCCGGCGCCTTTTTCTTCGTCTTTCCCGGCGAGGGGCACTCTTCCCAGTTCTTCAATAACTCATATATTTCCGCACCGCTATGCTTACGTGGAGGACCTCGATGCTCAGCCTTACCATTGAATAGATCTCCACGCTTTCTCCATGGGTCATCCTTCTCGAGCCATCTTTGATGCCCCATGTACACGATTTTTGAAGACCCGCCATCTTTCGATAGCTGCAGAGAGTTGTATCTTCCATGCACCTCGTGCATCCGCAATATCCATGGCACACCTGTCCGGAGAGATAGCCGTAACCGAGATAGTCCTGCACCGTCATGATCAGCGCGGCGCTCATGTCGAAATACTCTCCTTTGCTTGCATCCCATGTCTTGGCCGGTGTTGTCCATAAGGTCTTTAACTCCTCTTTCAGTAACCCGAGTTACATATTTATATCATTTCCCGGTTGTCTCGGCCCTTGAATAAGCATAGCCATGTGTATGTATTTTTCCTTCATGCACAACCAGGGGGGAGGTTGTACATCCATACAAACACGGGCCATGTGCTATGATTGGTGTTCTGGTTGCCAAATGGATTCATGCCATCACTACTAGCACCAAGCACGATGTTCCTTGGATAATTTGCGGAAAATTCAAATTCAGCATTTAATGCTCTCCACTGGCTAGCATCTGTGAGGTGTCTCAGCTTCGGTTCATCTCCGTCATCTGGCTTCACCCTCTCCGCGTGCCAGCGCATAAGCTTTGCTTCCTTAGGATCTACGAAATACCGTTGTAGACGCGGATTGATCGGAAAGTACCATACAACTTTCTATGGAGCTTTCTTTCCGGCCTTTTTATATCGTGAAGCATTGCACTTTGGACAGATGGTTTTTTCTGCGAGCTCGTTCCGATATATGATGCAATCATTGATGCATGTGTGATATCTAATATGTGGCAGATCAAGAGGGCACACAATTTTCTTTGCCTCCTCGACACTAGTAGGACACAGGCTTCCCGCAGGAAGAACTCTCGTTAGGTACTTCAGAAGCTCATCCAGGCTTTTATCTGTCCATTTGTTTTTTACCTTCATCTTTAGAAGTTCTAGTGTGAAACTGAAGCGGGTCACCTCGGGATTATTGCAACCATCATACAAAGGAATCATCGAGTCTACCTCCAGTTGCGCCAGTTGGGCCTGCTCTCTAGAAGCAGCTCTGCTGCTAGTCGTCTTCTTGCGAAGCAGGTCTCGAACATGCGGGTCCCGCATGGCTGAACTTAGTAGCGACGAATACGGTGGTGTGTCCGCGTCTTCTATGCCTTGAACTGCCTCTTCGCCATCGACATTTCCGAGTCCGTCTTCCTCTTCGGGCACATAATCGGTCATCTCTTTGTCTGGTGGCCCCATGTCATTATTTCCTGCCCCGTCGACGTCCTCCTCCTCCTCATCATCATCTTCTTCTTCTTCTTCACTTACCCACCGAGTATGGCCATGCATGAAACCATGCATGAGCAGGTGCGCCTTGAATTTACCACCCTCAAAGGGGTCGAGCCCGACTCTTCCTTTGCATTTTCAACACGGATATAAAACATCTCTCGGTCTTTTTTCATACATGTCATCCACAGAGGATTGCTAGTATCTTTCCACCATCCTTCCATTGACCTTCATGATCACCTGCGGGTGGAGCAATATTATAACCACGTATATATGCATGCATGGATCAAATTCATACAAAAATTCGGCATGACCTTGCCTAAACATAGGACATATTGAGTTTGCATGCCCGAAATTCACCGAAACGGAATTGAATCGACATTTCGGCAAAACATAGGCAACTAATGTCACCCACATTATTTCATCAAATACACAATGTAGGCAACTCAAATTATGCCACACACAATTCTGTATATAGTTTCGGTCCTATCCACAAAAACACTTTTTTTGCTCACCTATGTGTCGAGAGGGATATCGAGCACCTTTCTTCTTAATTACCTAGTAGCTCTATAGATATATAGCTCTAACTAGCTAGCTAGCTAGGGAGAGAGTGGGAGGAGAGGGAGAGGACAAGAGAAGAGGGGAGGAGAGGGAGAGGAGAAGAGGGAAGGCATTAATGGAAGGGGGTGGTGGAGGGCAAATAAGAGGGGGAGGGAGGGCATTAATGGAGGG
>NC_057810.1:496610349-496876985 GCF_018294505.1 Triticum aestivum
GAAGAGGGAAGGCATTAATGGAAGGGGGTGGTGGAGGGCAAAGAAGAGGGGGAGGGAGGGCATTAATGGAGGGCGTGGTGGTGGAGGGCAAACAAGAGGGGTGTGGTGGAGGGGCAAAGAAGAGGGTTGTGATGGAAGAGCAAAGAAGAGGGGAAGGGAGGGTTCTAATGGAGGGGTGGTGGAGGGGAGCATTGGAACAAGCAAGGTGCAAGGAAAGGTGGAGAAAGGGGAGGAGGGAGGAAGAAGAAAGGGGAGGAAGGAGGGGAAAGGTGGTAGGTGGCTAGCGGGCATAGCAGTAGCGTGGGTCTCGTATGCACGCTACTGCTATGGCAGCTTGCAAAATATCTACGCCTGGTGGTGCAATACCTATAGTGCAGGCCAAAATAACACACTACTGGTAAAATTTTATAGATAGAAAAAATAGCAGTAGCGTGTTTATCTCAACAAGCGCTATAGATCCAAAACTAACAGTAGCGCTGGTTTGGCAACAAGCGCTGCTAATATTTTGTGATCAGATATGGTGGTGTGTTACACTTAGTAGTAGCGTGTGTTTAGGAAACAAGCGCTGCTGCTAACATATACCAGTAGCGCTCTTTCAAGCCAACGCTACTACTAAGTACTAGTAGCGTTGGGTCACAAACAAACGCTACTGGTAAACTTCTATCTATAAGGGTTTTCCTAGTAGTGTCTTTGTACCATCGGATTGGCTTCATCCAACGACAAACTTTCAAAGTGTAGGTGCCTAGGCAAATGCTTAGGTGTGTACAATGTGGTAGATGCATTGGAATGGAGGGGCGCCTTTATATGAGGGCAATGAGGGCAAACTGCGTTGCATTCACATCGTGCAACCTGTTTTCTCGGACCTCCTCCCGTTACTTCCCTCATGCATTAATTGAAGGAGGATGCATTGGTCGTTCAACATATCGGGAACCGCTAGTCCCTCCCTCGTCTGCATTAAAGCCGTATCGGGAACTGTGCCGCCCGCGGTCAAATTGAATACTCCCTCCGTCTAGGTGAGTATTAAGTCATCTTACGAAAACCAAATAGTAAACACATAGGCATGGTGCATTAACTCTCACGTTGTTTCTTATTTTTTGACATAAATAGAGGAATCAACCAATAAGAGATGTGGGGCTTGTATGCTTTTAATGACTTGAAACTATCAAACAAGACATGAAGTGGTCAGTTCGTTGCACAAGAAAAAATACAACCCACGTCAGCACACACGCATCTTATAGCATCACATCTAGTGGCTATAAAAGATGAATGAGACCAAATTATATCGCATCTAGATGAGTTCTAGCAAAACTGTATTAATAATACTTAGTACTCCTGCGCCATGTATCATATATTAGTATCATGTAGTACTTTATTTATCGCCATGTATGACACATAGTACTCAACTCTCTCTCTCTTTCTTCATTTAATTCTATGACACCTCATCAAAATTGCTAAGGCTAGTACCATTACAACCAGCCTTAGCAAATACTCCCTAAACATTAAGTTCTCTCATTTTCCTCTCCACCTTGGTCACCTAGACGGAGGGAGTATACTCCGCGGGCTTTTCCTGTGTGGTAGGAGGCGGGGCAGTTCCGCCTAGTCGGTTCGACAGAGACGCGAGAAGACGAGGGACTAGCTGCTGCAAACGTAGGGCTGTGTGATTTGACACCGAGTTACTTCTAGACAAGTGGGGCCCCGTGATTTGACTTGCCATTATCATTTTAACTGCTGTGCTACGACCGGCGTGAGTCTCCTGATTCCTGACCACCTCCATACAGGTGCCTCTCCCAATGCTCCACCATGTAGTAGAGGCTGGCTCTTGCATGAGAGCTCACTTCTCCACTTTTTCCTTGCCTCTCTTTCCTCCACATATGCAAAAATGCCATGTAAAGCGCACTATTGTACTTAGGTTGGTCATAATGGAGAGTATCATATACTAGTATCATGCATATGATACATTTGTATGATACTACATCCGTAATGCATAGTATCATGTGTTGGTATCATATGATAGTTTATTTATTGTCATGTGTGAAACATAGTAGCACATCATTTAATATGATACTACAGTATCATATTATGATACTCAACTCTCTCTTTTCTTCATTTAATTCGATGTCACCTCATCAAGATTGCATAGTTGGCATGCATGATACTACTCTCATTACAAGCAGCCTTACTTTCTCCTACAGGTGCTAAGCTTGCCACATAGGCATAAAGTCTGATGTGGCAAGTTAATCAAGAAGAGAGAGACTAGTTTGGTGACCCAAGGAAGAAACGGTGCTAAGCGCGTGTACCTAGGTGAAAATAAAATTTTGAGTCTATAGCTAATTAAATGAAGCAAACTTAGCAACACCATTTCATTGGAAGAGGTCACTCCTTGGCAAATGCAATAAATACTAGTACTCCCTATGTCGTAGTGTCAAAAACGTTCTTATATTATGGGACGGAGGGAGTATGAAGAAAGAGATAGAGAGGAGTAAAAAAATACACTTATAGCCAACCTTATGGCCTAACGCACTATGTTAAATCTCCAAGGGCGCGACCGCGCGAGCGACGCGACGGTCATGGTAGGCGCGACCATGATACGGGCTGCTGGCAGCCCTTGGATCTAAGATCAAACGGTTGCACGCTAAGTTGCTGAAAATTTGCAGAATAACCCTCCAGGATAGGATATTCACCCATAGGTCTAGAATCACGCCAGTCAACCGTTCGATCTCAGATCCAAGGGTTCTCGGAAGCCCGTATCATGGGAGAATGGAAAGCCACTACCTTGCCGTTCGCATGCTGTTAGTTCGCTCCTACTCGTCCCCGCACGTCCTTCAATAGTACGGCGGTTCGCTCCTAGTCGTCCCGTCCATTCACATTATGGCAGTTCCACTAATACTAACCCTCCTCCCAAATCCATGGCGTCCCAAATCTCCACGATCGGCTGTGAGTACAAGGTTAGAACCATCACTGGCGATGAGTTCGATGTCATCTACACCCGTTCTTCCGTGATGGTGAAAGGATGCCTTTCTCGCTTCAGACGCATGTTCGAAGACCCAGATGATGAGCGGGTCGCTGGGCTAGATGTTGAGTACACCACAGTCCTGGGATGAGAGAAGGATCTAAAGGACGAAGAGAGGAAGAAGCCAGACGTGATCCAGGTTTGCGTGCATGACTTATGCTTGGTCTACCACATATGCCATGCCGACATTGAATGCCTGGATTTTAAGGACTTCCTCGAGAGCAACCTAGTCAAATTCGTTACTGTAGACTTTGGTAACGATAAAGAAGTCCTGGGTCGGATAGGCCTCGTTGTAGGCAACACCTTCAACCTCCAGAAGAATCGGCTAGTGTCCTCTCGTCATCCTTCAATGCTGACCCTGGCAGGAGCCATGGTTCATCCTTCGTACCGTAAACTGGAGAAACCTCGATACACGTTTCATCGTTATGCATGGCAGCGGAATGTACTAGATATAGACCACATCCACTACGCTGCAATGGATGGCTACCTTTGTTTCAATATCTACAAGGGTTGGATGAAGAGCAAGAGCCAAGTGTGTGCTTCAAGCAAAGATGTATCGGCTAAGAGGAAGAGGAACAAGGACGAAGTCGAGGACGTGGACGAAGACTCTGAGTAAGGTGGCAGTGTCGTTGCTCATGGTGGTTCTAAGGCTGGTCATAGTGGGGAGTAACTTAGACTAGTAACATGCATATGTTACTAGTCTATATTACTACCTCTATAGTGCATAGTATCATATATTAGTATCATAGGTGGTATCATTTATTGCCATGCATGACACATAGTAGCATCACATTTATTATGTTACAGTATCTACCTATGTTACTATAACCATCTCTCTCTGCTTTAATTGCCTGCCACATAAGCATGTTTGCGAGTTCCAAGTGCATGATACTACTTATGTTACCCCCACTATGGCCAGCCTAATGCAGTGTCTCCGGGATAGTTGCAAAGTTTAATTTCAGGTGTGCTTAATTTAATTTGAGGGGTGTGTTGTGCTGAGCCCCCAGCAGAACTATGTTATGTTTCTTCTCGTTACTTTAACTCTTCAGTACATACATACTAGTATTTCTTACATTTCATCTTTTAGTTGGTATAGTACTACCACTCGTTTCTTCACATTATATACGTACAATATATATGGCCAACATCATATAGCCAGCAGTTTAGTTGTCAAAGAATTTCAGGGTGCTTAGTTTTGTCAAAGAATTCCAGGATGCTTAATTTTATTTGAGGCGTGGGTTGTGCTGGACACCATTATTGTGGCCAGCCTTTTTAATAGTACTATATGCATAATTTGGTGACGAGCGCTCTCTATATGTACCACCTTTTTTTTAATTTCAAGTTTTGCTCCATGGCGCAATCCATCGATACTACTGTTGTACAAAAGTATACATTTTTTAAAAGGCTAGAGGGCGGGGCAGTCTTGCTCGGTCGGTTTCACGAGAGGCGAGGGCCTTTGTCATTTGACGGCTCATTACTACTGTCAAATCAAATAGTACTGTTCCGCCCGCTGCACGCTTGACGCCTCAATTAAACCCCTCCTTTAAACCCGCACGCAAACAGAGAATCCTACTCGGGCCACACGTCCGTTCATGAGCGGGCCGGAATTAAACGCAACACCGGCCAAGCTCCTCCCGTCCGCCCTCAGTTTAAACAAGGACAAACGCCGTCCAAGCTCCTACCGTCTGCCCTCTATTTACACGAGGCCATACAGATAGCGGGCAAGAATCGCACCCCTCCGCCGCTCCCCCATCTCCTCCTTCACCATTTTCTCCACTATTCCGATGGCTTCCGATGAGCTGTTCTCTGGCATATTACCTGGCTGGGTGGCCCGCTGAGCCCTCCAGGTACGGGCGAGGCCGCTCGGTGCTTCACCAACCTCGCTTGGCCTGACGGAGCCAGTTGCCACCCCAAGCAAGCGCGTAGTTCAGCAACTCGCCGCTCCAGTTCAGCTCGCTGAGGAGTGGCGAGTTGCTCCACGCCGGCATGACGGCGAGCATGCCGGTACGGGCGCTGTCGCTGCCGCGTCGTACCGCACCACCAGTGTCTGTGGTGGCCGCGCCTCCCGTGTCTGTGAGCGCGCCTCTCATGCCTACGGCAGCACCATGCAGGCAGAGACAGAAGCCAGGTGCATGGAGAGCGACGAGTCGGTGGCCAGCTTCTCCGTGTCCACCGCCATCATCGAGGAGAAGTAGAACACGGGAGGCCACCGCTACTTGGGACCCATGAAGGACACCGTCGAAGCGACGACCGCGGATTCAGGTGGTTTCTTTGCTGCTTCGTCTCTTCCGAGGACCTTCGTCGACCCCGCAACTGTCTGACGGACATGAGGAAGACAAAGGGATCCACGGGCGGCCATTTAGAACTAAAATAAGTCTAGATACATCCATTTCTAGCACAAGTATTTCCGGATGGAGGGAGTATTAATTATACAAGAGAGCCAGATTGGCACCTCTTAGTTCATGTAAATGTAATGAAATCCATCATGTCTAAGATCCGGCTTTTTATACGAAATCCTTCGTGCTTATATGAAATCAGTACGTGTTTGCACGAATTTCATCTGGTTGGTTAGAGTTGTAAAAATGTATGCCGCTGGCGTTTGATGTCGTCCTCCACGGAAGGAAGCGGGACGAAATTTGCCGGCTGCCGTTGGAGATGCTCTTTATGCTGGAAATAATAGAGTGGCATCCAATCCATTTGAGTTAATTGCATGTATGATTGTCCCTCTATAAAAAGTTAATTGCATGTACAGTGTACACGTGACTTGCAGGGTGGCTACAGCTTCGTACAGAAAGTTAAAAAGAAACAAGTCCATCCTTAATCTTGTATTCTAAGTACTCTGTGGGTTCCACTATCAGTACTCTGTGACCGCTATACAATGATCCACTCCTGGATCACTATAGTACCCCCTTGCCAAACTCATAGCAAGGCACACAACTGGTCTGGTACATTGCATGGCATACTTTATAGAACCTATGACTGAGGCACAGGGAATGACTTTTATTCTCTTTCTATCTTTTGCCGTGGTCGGGCTTTGACTCTTACTCAACTTTACACCTTGAAATACAAACAAGAAATCCTTCTTTGACTTATCCATTTTGAACTCTTTCGAAAACTTGTCAAGGTATATACTCATTGAAAAATCTTATCAAGCGTCTTGATCTATCTAATAGATCTTGATGCCCAATATGTAAGCAGCTTCTACGAGGTCTTTCATTGAAAAAATCTTATTCAAGTATCCCTTTATGCTATCCAGAAATTCTATATCATATCCAACCAACAATATGTCATCCACAAATAATATTCAAAATGCTACAGAGCTCCCACTCACTCTCTTGTAAATACTAGCTTCACCGCAAGTCTGTATCAAACTATATGCTTTGATCATACTATTAAAGCATTTATTCCAACTCCGAGAGGCTTGCACCAGTCCATAAATGGATCGCTGGAGCTTGCACACTTTGTTAGCACCCTTTGGATCGACAAAACCTTCTGGTTGTATCATATACAACTCTTCTTTAAGAAATATCCATTTAAAGAATGCAGTTTTGACATCCATTTGCCAGATTTCATAAAATATGGCAACTGCTAACATGATTCAGACGGATTTAAGCATCGCTATAGTTGAGAAAATCTCATTGTAGTCAACACCTTGAAATTGTCGAAAACCTTTTTGCGACAAGTCGAGCTTTGTAGATAGTAACACTACTATCAGTGTCCGTCTTCCTCTTGAATATCCATTTATTTTAATATGGCTTACCGATCATCGGGCAAGTCCACCAAAGTCCACACTTTTTCTCATACATGGATCCCATCTTAGATTTCATGGCCTCAAGCCATTTCGCGGAATCTGGGCTCATCATCACTTCCTCATAGTCCGCAGGTTCATCATGGTCTAGTAACATGACTTCTAGAATAGGATTACCATACCACTTTGGTGGGACCGTACTCTAGAAAACCTACGAGGTTCTGTAATAACTTGATCTGAAGTTTCATGATCATCATCATTAACTTACTAATTGGTGTAGGAAGCACTGGAACTGATTTCTGTGATGAACTACTTTCCAATAAGGGAGAAGGTACAGTTACCTCATCAAGTTTATACTTTCCTCTCACTCACTTCTTTTGAGAGAAACTCCTTCTCTAGAAAGGATCCAGTCTTAGCAACAAAGATGTTGCCTTCGGATCTGTGATAGAAGGTGTACCCAACAGTTCCTTTGGGTATCCTATGAAGACGCACTTCTCTGATTTGGGTTTGAGCTTATTAGGTTGAAACTTTTTCATATAAGCATCACAGCCCCAAACTTTAAGAAACGATAACTTTGGTTTTTTTGCCAAACCACAATTCATAAGGTGTCGTCTTATTGGATTTTGATGGTGCCCAATTTAAAGTGAATGCAGCTGTCTCTAATGCATAATCCCAAAATAATGGTGCTAAATCGGTAAGAGACATCATAGATTGCACCATATCCAACAAAGTGCTGTTACGATGTTCGGACACACCATTTCGCTGTGGTGTTCCAGGTGGCGTGAGCTATGAAACTATTCCACATTGTTTTAAATGAAGGCCAAACTCATAACTCAAATATTCTCCTCCACGATCAGATCGTAGAAACTTTTATTTTCTTGTTATGATGATTCTCCACTTCACTCTAAAATTCTTTGAACTTTTCAAATGTTTTAGACTTGTGTTTCATTAAGTAGATATACCCATTTCTTCTTAAATCATCTGTGAAGGTCAGAAAATAACGATACCCGCCATGAGCATCAACACTCATTGGACCTCATACATCGATATGTATTATTTCCAATAAGTCACTAGCTCGTTCCATTGTTCCGGAGAAAGGAGTTTTAGTCATCTTGCCCATAAGGCACGGTTCGCAAGCATCAAATGATTCATAATAAAGTGATTCCAAAAGTCCATCTTTATGGAGTTTCTTCATGCGCTTTACACCGATATGACCCAAACGGCAGTGCCACAAATATGTTGCACTATCATTATTAACTTTGCATCTTTTTGGCATCAATATTATGAATATGTGTATCACTACGACGAAGATTCAATAAACCATCAACATTGGGTGTATGACCATAGAAGGTTTTATTCATGTAAACAGAATAACAATTTATTCTCTGTCTTAGATGAATAATTGTATCGCAATAAACATGATCTAATCATATTTATGCTCAACGCAAACACCAAATAACATTTATTTAGGTTCAACACTAATCTTGAAAGTATAGGGAGTGTGCGATGATGATCATACCAATCTTGGAACCACTTCCAAAACACATAGTCACTTCACCCTCAACTAGTCTCTGTTTATTCTCTAACTCCTGTTTCGAGTTACTAATCTTAGCAACCGAACAGGTATCAAATACCCAGGGGCTACTATAAACACTAGTAAGGTACACATCAATAACCTGTATATCAAATATATCCTTGTTCACCTTGACATCCTTCTTATCCACCAAATATTCAAGCCATTTCCGCTTCCAGTGACCATTTTCTTTGTAGTAGAAGCACTCAGTTTTAGGCCTTGGTCCAGCTTTGGGTTTCTTCATGGGAGTGACAACTTGCTTGCCATTCTCTTGAAGTTCCCTTTCTTTCCCTTTGCCCTTTTCTTGAAACTAGTGGTCTTGTCAATCATCAACACTTGATGTTCTTTCTTGATTTCTACCTTCGTCGATTTCAGCATCACAAAGAGCCCGGGAATCGTTTTCGTCATCCCATGCATACTATAGTTCATCACGAAGTTCCATTAACTTCGTGATGGTTACTAGAGAACTCTGTCAATCACTATCTTATCTGGAAGATTAACTCCCACTTGATTCAAACGATTGTAGTACCCAGACAATCTGAACACATGCTCATTGCTTGAGCTATTCTCCTCCATCTTTTAGCTATAGAACTTGTTGGAGACTTCACATCTCTCGACTCAGGTATTTGCTTAAAGTATTAACTTCAACTCTTGGAACATCTCATATGGTCCATGACGTTCAAAATGTCCTTGAAGTCCCGATTCTAAGCCGTAAAACATGGCGCACTAAACTATCAAGTAGTCATCATATTAAGCTAGCCAAACGTTCATAATGTCTACATCTGCTGCTGCAATAGTTTTGTCACCTAGCGGTGCATCAAGGACAAAATTCTTCTACGCAACAATGAGGATAAACCTTAGATCACGGACTCGGTCCACAACATAGTTTTCTCTAGGAACATGCTCACAGACAATCTAAACACATGCTCATTGCTTGAGCTATTCTCCTCCATCTTTAAACTTAGTTTTCTCTAGGAACATATAAAAAACATAGGGAGGCTATAACACGAGCTATTGATCAACAACATAATTTGCAAAATACTATCAGGACTAAATTCATGATAAATTAAAGTTCAGTTAATCATATCACTTAAGAACTGCCAGTTAGATAGACATCCCTCTAGTCATCTAAATGATCACGTGATCCAAATCAACTAAACCATGTCCGATCATCACGTGAGATGGAGTAGTTTTCAATGGTGAACATCACTATGTTGATCATATCTACTATATGATTCACGCTCGACCTTTCGGTCTCTAGTGTTCCGAGGCCATATCTGCATATGCTAGGCTCGTCAAGTTTAACCCGAGTATTTTGCATGTGCAAAACTGGCTTGCACCCGTTGTATGTGAACATAGAGCTTAGCACACCCGATCATCACGTCGTGTCTCGGCACAAAGAACTGTAGCAACGGCGCATACTCAGGGAGAACACTTATACCTTGAAATTTAGTATGGGATCATCTTATAATGCTACCGCTATAATAGGAAAAATAAGTTGCATAAAAGATAAACATCACATGCAATCAAAATATGTGACATGATATGGTCATCATCATCTTGTGCTCATGATCTCCATCACCTAAGCATCGTCATGATCTCCATCGTCACCGGCGCGACACCTTGATCTCCATCATAGAATCGTTGTTGTCTCGCCAACTATTGTTACTATGACTATCGCTACCGCTTAGTGATAAAGTGAAACAATTACATGGCGATTGCATTGCATACTGTCACACCCTAGCTAGTCATGCATTAGAGTGTTGCATCATGTTTACTCTTTCATCAGAAACTTGAAATGGGGATGACAGAACCCCTAGTCCCCTCTGAAACCAACTAGGGTTACTAAAATAATTTTTCAATGAACCTGAAATGCCCTTCTAAAATGCCCATCATTTTTGCCTTGGTTCAGAACCTCTGCCAAAAGTGGTGCACATTTTCCTAGGCCATCCTAAGGTTTTTGATTTAAATCATAAATATTTGAATTTGGGCATTTAAAATAATATAAAATATTTAAATGCTCAAATATCTCCAAACTAAAATGTTTCATGTTGGAAATAATCCAACTATGGACCAGGAGTAGTTTGGTGATTTTTGGAGTTGCCTAGGTATTTTATTTAATTCAACAAAGTTGCAGATATATTACATAAAACAGAAATAGAAAAAAAAGGGGGAAAACTTACCTGTGCGGCCCAGCCAGCTGGCCGGCCCAGCTAGCCAGCCCAGCCCACCACCGCCGTCGTCCTCCTGGCGCCAGTCGGCCAGGCGTGTGGCCGGCGCGCGCGCACGGCCACCGCGCCACGCCACCTCTCTCCCTGCCTGCCTGCCCTCCCCTCCTCGTCTCGGTGTCCCTGGACGACGCCACGCCTCCTCCCTGCTCTCTCTCACTCTCCCCCGGTTCTCCCTCTCTCTCTCTCTCTCCCGGCCGAACACCACCGTCGCCGCCGTTCGCCTTAGCCACCGTCTCCGACCACCCCTCGCTCCCCCGACTAGCTCAGGAGCTCCGCCTCGACTCCCTCTTCCTCCCCACCGCTTCACAGCTCCCCGGAAGCCCTGCATCGCCGCCACGTCGCCGTTCCCCTCTTCGGGCTCCGACCACCGTCGCCGTCGAATTCGCCGTCTCCAACGCGTCCCCGAGCCCGCTTCGACGCCAGTGCAACCGCGGTGAGCTACGCCACCGTTTCCCCCTCTCCTTCCCCTCGTTCCCTCACCGTAGCCTGCTCCCCACCACGGCCGAACCTCCGCCGTCGCCGAGCTCGCCGTCGACGCAGCTCCGGTGACCATTTGGTCACCCCGGCGAGTCCAACGAGTTCACAGAACCCCGTAGAGCATCCCTAGCGCCTCGCTTTGCTCGACTTCGAGCTCCAGCACCGTTCCCGTGCACGACCGAACCCCGGCGGCCGCAGCCGAGCTCGCCGCCGTCGACTCCGGCCACCCCGACCCTAACGGGCTCCGCCAAGAGCTGCGGGTTGCCCTCAGCTCCACTCCGGTGGCCTCCGCGGTCCATTTGGTGGCCGAAACGACCACAATCACTTCCGTCGCCGCGTCGGGCTCGCCGGCGAATAAACGCCGGCAGCCGACATTGACTTTGACCACGGGTGGGCCCTGGTTGACTCCCCTGAGTCAATGACAGGTGGGGCCCAGCCCTGTTAACTAAACAGGATTAGTTTTAATTAAGTTTTAATTAAAATAATCACCCTGACATGTGGGACCCACTGTCAGGTTTGACCCAAACCTGTTCCGTTGACCTGCTGACGTCACACTGACGTCAGGCTGACGCAGTAATTGAATTTCTGGATTTAAATTAAATCAGGAAATTCCAGAATATCAATTAAACTTCAAAAATTCATAACTTTTATTCTATAACTCCAAATTGGACAAATTATATATGAAAAATGATCAGAAAAATCCAATCTATCCATCTGTACTATTTTCATGCATGATCAAACAAGTTAAATTGATGTTTTAAGCAGAACAAGAAAAGGCACCTTAAAAGGCCATATTTGAATTTGGAATTTGAATCTTTGATTCAAATTTGTTCAAACCCTTCTGGCTTTAGTTGCATTAGCCCAACACACTCATATTGCCATGTTTCATGCATGCATCATATTGTTGCACATTGTTTGGTGATGCTTGTGTATCGATGTCCTTTGCGACAGGATCTGTCCCCGAGGAGTACCGTGATTACCCTAACGAAGAACCGTATCCGTGCATCGAACCATCAGGCAAGCAACCAACCATTTGATCATATCGATACAATCCCATGTTCTCGCTCCTGCTCTCTTTTACTGCATTAAGACAACGCGATTCAAACTGCTGTGTGCTACGGTAGTTGAACCCATTTCCTCTGCATGACCTGTCATTGCCACAATAACTAGATGAAACCCACTAGCATGTGTAGGAGTTGATTGAGCCCTATGTATGTGTTGTTCCTACCTTGCTATGCCTGCTATGCTTAGAGTCGTGTCAGGTCTGGTTCATCTGGGTGATGGGCTAGAGTGAAATGATTATGTCGGTAATGAGAGTGGTGTGGTGAACACGATTTGGTAAAGGTATCGATGAGAGGCCATGTAGGAGTACATGGTGGGTTGTTTCATTGAAGCCGACCTTAAGCACTGAGATCTGTATGTGTGATTTAAGAATTAGCTACTACCATGCATTGGGCCCGAAACCAATGGACCCTCTCGGCTTCTTATTCACCCTAGTTCTCCGTCCAGGAGTTGCAAGTAGTTTCTGGTGTTTGTAGCCTACTGGAGGCCGTGGACAGCGCTGACCGTAGGGGTGGGCTGTGATGCGGTAGGTACGTGGCACGGTGTACCGAATACCCGTTAGGTATCTCGGGAACCCTGTTCACATCGTTCGGGGCCGTATGGGAAACCTCGGCCGGACTCCCTGCGGATGGAACCTGAATAGGCGATAAACCTGGACTGGAGGCTTAGGTGATTAGGTAGGTCGTGGCCGACACCCACGTTGGGCTTCCGCTTGAAGGTTGCCGAGTACATGTCGTGTAAGCAACGATAAGTGGTGAGAGCGTGTATGAAGAAGTACACCCCTGCAGGGTTAACATGATCTATTCGAATAGCCACGTCCGCGGTAAAGGACTACTTGGTTGCCTATACAGTTCATAGACAAGTAAATGGAAACTACTAAAAGCCTCAAGATAAGTGTGAGTGCCGAGGATGGCTCTTCCGTAGGAAGATGGAGGTGGATCCTCGGTAGTGTATTGAAGTGGTGAATAGTGGACTCGTGTGCGCAAAACTATTTCAAGTTGGAGTATCGTAGGATAGCCTAGCCAAGAGTCAAAGCTGGCTTGCTGCAATAACTCCACCAACCCTTCTTGATACTATGCATGTATGTAGGATCTGATGTAAGTCTTGCTGAGTACCTTTGTACTCATGTTGCTATAATCTACATTTTTACAGAAGACGCTGCAACCCCTTCTGATGGGTTCTATGTAGACGTTGACATCAACGAGTAGGCTAGGGACCCAGGTGGTGACCCTGAACTTGTGGAGGACCACGTAGTATAGCTAGGCTTTCCAAGCCTCTTTATTTTACTAGTTGTCTGTACTCAGACAAGTTACTTCCGCTGCTGGTTTGTATGACTGTATGACTTGTATGTGGGGTCGTGAGACCCGTACCTTTGTGTATGTTATGTATGGCTCCCTGAGCCTTAAATAAAGTACTTGTGTCATAGAGTCATGTTGTGATGCTTCATTGTATTTGCACATATCGAGCATATTGTGTGTATGATTGAAATGCTTGGTATGTGTGGGATCTGACTATCTAGTTGTTTATCTTTAGTAGCCTCTCTTACCGGGAAATGTCTCCTAGTGTTACCGCTGAGCCATGGTAGCTTGCTACTGCTCTGGAACACTTAGGCTGGCCGGCATGTGTCCTTCTTCGTTCCTGTGTCTGTCCCTTCGGGGAAATGTCACGCTTTGAGTACCGGAGTCCTGTTAGCCCGCTACAGCCCGGTTTATCGGAGTCCTGCTAGCCCAGTGCTACAGCCCGGACCCACTTGCTGATGACCGACACGTTCGAAGCTGGGTCATGGATGCCTGTCCCTGTAAGTCTGTGCCACTTTGGGTTTACGACTAGTCATGTCAGCCCGGGCTCTTTATCATATGGATGCTAGCGACACTTTCATATACGCGAGCCAAAAGGCGCAAACGGTCCCGGGAAAAGGTAAGACGACACCCGTGGGGATACCGTGCGTGAGGCCGCAAAGTGATATGAGGTGTTACCAGCTAGATCGATGTGACATCGAGTCGGGGTCCTGACAGCGTTGGCATCAGAGCAGGACTGCCTGTAGGTTCTCCAAGCCAAACTGGTCGATGTTGAGTCTAGAAATTCTTTAGTTATATGTAGGGGAATTGTTTGTGGGTTGGAACGTAAGGCTCTTTTTACTCCTTATACCTTATGACTTTCTGATCTGAGTCAGTCCATTCTTCCACCGGGGATTAAGGAATTAGGATCTACTCTCTCTATCAGGATCACGTGTTACTAATCAGTAGTACCTTATAAGTTTGATGGTTACAAGCCTAGTTCAGTTCTACTACCACATTATGTTGTTAGAATGGTTCCAGAACTTTGATATGATCATGTTGGGTGTGTACAAAATCCTTTGTCAAAAGTCTCAATATCCTTTTTGAGCATTTACAGCTGTTATGCTGCCGAAATTTTGCTAGAAATTCTAATGCCTTGCATTATGATTATGCTTTCAGATGGCCACTCGCGACCTCAATCAAGTGGTTCGCCTAACTCGATGCCTAGATGTACCCGGCCATACTGCTAAGTTGGTCAGGGTAATGACTGAGGCTGGATACCGCTGGTATCCTGAGTACACGGTCGAAGAGCAATTCTGAGATTTTAATCAAAGCCAGTATCTCTGCACTGTCAGGATATTTCCATCTTATCCTGGATCCACTGAGCCTCTTCACTGCTCCTATGGACTCGGGGTTACTATCGAGATGGCTGTGCAGGATGCCGCCTACTCTATGATGACCATTATGCGAGTCAGATCTGGTTTATTTCGGGACTCTGACTTCCGGTATATGCCAGGATCACTTCCGGGAGCACAAGGATATCTCCAAGCTATTTATGCTGACTCCACTCAGGAGGATTCACGGACTCGCACCACTGCTGAGATGCTCGAGGATAAGGACCGTGAAAATCGGGCCTTAAGGTTAGAGCTCTTCAATACCCGTGCTGACCACTGGGCCACTTTGACTCGGTTCGCACCGGCGGTGCAAGCTGGATATTCAGATATGCGCGATCTCTATCCTGTGAGATCTGCTCTGCCAGACGTGATGGTTTGGCGTGATGTAGGAGGCATCACCCCACCTCGCGGTCCCCGCAGGCCACCGTTTGTTGGTCCAAGGCCTCATCCTAGCCCCTATGGTCCACAAGCTCCGCGAGACCGTCTGTTTCCGGATGATCATGTTGAACTTCCAGGCTATGGAGGTGACTTCTACGAGGACTACTACGGATCAGTCTGAGCTAGTAGTAGTATCACTAGTTCGCACTAGCTGTGTCGTCTATCGTCCTGCGTGACTCGTGGGATATGACCTAGTTTGTACTCTTTCCGGAGATGTAGAAAAATAATGTATAGGAGTTTGGGATGCCTCCGATGAGATGTAATCCTCTTTTCACCGTAATAGTACTTGTTGGTCTTGTACTAAACCCTGTATGGTGTGTATGACGATGGAATAAAAGAAGCAGTTTCTGTATCTACCATGTCATACGGATGATCATCTTGCATTCCAAGTTATTCCTTACATTCTATATCCTATGTCGGAATTTTACCATCCTGACTAAATCATTGTCTTGTTCAGCTAGGATGGTCAACACGCGCGCCAACCCTGCTTCCCAAGAGCAGGCCGAAGGCAGTGAAGCCAGAAATGAACATCTGCCTCAACCTCCTTCACTAGCCGAGGTTATGATGGAAGCTGAGAGAAACAAGCGGGAGACAAACCGTTTGTTGGAGCGTATTGAACAGAATACAGCACACCATCAGAGGGCTAACGTGGTGTCACTCAGTGATTTTATCAAATTGCATCCACCCACGTTCCACCACTCCGTCGAGCCTCTCGATGCTGATGACTGGCTTCGCAGTATCTCTCACAAACTGCGTTCCGCGATGGTAGCGGAGGCTGACAAGGTCACCTTTGCTGCATATCATCTTGAAGGCCCCGCCAGTCTATGGTGGGAGAATTATGGAGCTATGCGCCCAGCGGGCCATGTCACAACTTGGGCTGAATTCAGCGAGGCTTTCCGTGAACATCACATTCCGGAGGGTCTCATGGACCGTAAGCGTGAAGAATTTTGCAATTTCACCCAAGGCCGACTTTCTGTGGATGCCTATAGCAGGGAGTTTGGTAAGCTCGCCCGATATGCAACTGAGGAAGTGTCTACTGATGCCAAGAAGCAAGCAAGGTTCCGTAAGGGCCTTAGTCCTGAGCTTCGCCGCGACCTCCGTCTGCATGAGTGCACATCTTTTCCGAAACTTGTCAACAAAGCCATCAGTGCTGAAACTGGTCAGACTGATTATGACGCAACACGCAAGCATGGACGTGACATGGGTTCCTCATCCGGTGCTGGTCCTCAGAAGCGCCGCGTGTGGGTACCCAACACCGCCCTGCCACCTAGGTTCACACCGAGGCCAACTTTTCAGGCGCCTCGCCCTGTACAACAGTCTGCTCCAGCCAAGCCCTATGGGGGTCCAACCAATAATGTTCCTCCACGTACCAGTTCCGTGACTTGTTTCAAGTGTGGGGAATCTGGTCATTATATGCGTGAGTGTCCCCAGACCAACCCCAATCAATCTGCTAAAGCTGTTGGCCGTGGCAAGCCGACAGGAAAAGTGTTTCATGCTAAACCGGTCACTGCTTCACGTGGCCATGTCAACTGTATCTCTGCCGAAGAAGCTCAAGAAGATCCCAACGTCGTTCTCGGTACGCTTCTTGTTAATTGCCACCCGGCATCTATTCTTTTCGATACAGGAGCCTCTCATTCTTTTATATCTGAAAATTACGCTCGTTTGCATAATGTTGCATTCTGTGACTTGCCATCCTCTATGGTAATTCAAACTCCGGGATCCAAATGGCAAACTTCTAGAGTAAGCCAT
Organism: Triticum aestivum; assembly: GCF_018294505.1. Lineage (NCBI taxonomy): Eukaryota > Viridiplantae > Streptophyta > Magnoliopsida > Poales > Poaceae > Triticum > Triticum aestivum. The sequence continues at coordinate 496,627,309 of NC_057810.1, forward strand.
GGAAATGAAATCCAAGTCGACAGACTTGTTTTCCTCGCATCTTTGATAGCCCTTAAATCTTCAGATATTAATATCATTTTGGGTATGGACTGGATGTCAGCTCATCAAGCCAAAATTGATTGCTTCTCTAGGACTGTTCAACTCACCCATCCTTCGGGGAAGATAGTCAATGTCTTGACCCGAATAGCCAAGCGACAATTATATTCTCTTAACGCCAGCCCTTTGCCAGACCTTGAGGACGTTCTGGTAGTCCGTGACTTCCCGGATGTCTTTCCAGAGGAATTGCCAGGTGTTCCACCTGACAGGGATGTTGAGTTCGTAATAGACCTCATTCCAGGAACCGTTCCGATTGCTAGAAGACCTTATAAGATGGCACCCCTAGAACTAGCCGAGCTTAAGAAACAACTCGATGAATCCTTGAAAAAGGGTTTCATCCGCCCTAGTTCATCTCCGTGGGCTTGCCCCGTCCTATTCGTCAAGAAGAAGGATGGTACGGACCGGATGGTTGTAGATTACCGACCTGTCAATTTGGTCACAATCAAGAACAAATATCCACTTCCCAGGATCAACGACCTGTATGATCAGCTCGCTGGATCTTCAGTCTTCTCTAAGATGGATTTGAGGTTGGGCTACCATCAAATCAAAATCAGAAACGGGGACATTCCTAAAACGGCCTTTGTTACTCGTTATGGCCAATACGAGTACACCGTCATGTCCTTCGGTTTAACCAACGCTCCAGCCACCTTTTCTCGGTTAATGAACTCAATTTTCATGGAGTATTTGGATAAATTCGTCGTAGTTTATCTCGATGATATACTCATCTACTCCAAGAACGAGGAAGAACATGCCGAACATCTAAGACTAGTGTTGCAGAAACTTCGAGAGCATCGCCTTTATGCCAAATTTTCTAAATGTGAATTCTGGTTGCCAGAAGTGACCTATCTGGGTCATGTAATATCTGGTAAAGGTATTGCGGTTAACCCTGAGCGAGTTCAAGCCGTCCTTGATTGGACTCCACCCGAATCGGTCAAGCAAGTTCGGAGTTTTCTAGGCTTAGCGAGCTATTGCCGTCGCTTTGTCGAGAACTTCTCCAAAGTTGCTAAACCTCTAACCGAACTCCTCAAGAAAGATAAGAAGTTCGAATGGACTCCACAATGTGAGCATAGTTTTCAGGAACTGAAAAGACGCCTGACCTCTGCTCCCGTACTGGTACCGCCAGACTTCTCCAAGGACTTCGTTATCTACTGCGACGCCTCGCGACAAGGACTAGGTTGCATTCTTATGCAAGATCGACACGTAATTGCTTACGCTTCACGGCAATTGCACCCACATGAGGAGAATTATCCTACTCATGATCTAGAACTTGCAGCCGTAGTCTATGCACTTAAGACCTGGCGACATTACCTCCTCGGTAATCGTTGCGAAATATTCACTGATCACCAAAGTCTGAAGTACATTTTCACCCAGCCGGATTTGAATCTCAGACAGAGACGTTGGGTTGAATTGATCACAGACTTCGACTTAGGAATAACCTATACCCCAGGGAAAGCCAACGTCATGGCTGATGCGCTAAGTCGTAAATCTTATTGTAACAACCTGATGTTACAACAAAGTCAACCGTTTCTCCATGAGGAATTTCGAAAGCTTAACCTTCACATTGTTCCTCAAGGTTTTCTCTCCACCTTGGTGGCAAAACCTACTCTTACGGATCAAATCATCGCTGCCCAAAAGCGAGATAAGGGAATATCTAAAATCAAAGAGAACATTGCTAGCGGAGGTGCTAGTTGTTTCTCCACAGATGATCATGGTGTTGTGTACTTTGAGAATCGTCTAGTGGTTCCCAAGAACCAGCATCTGCGGCAGTTGATCCTTAAGGAGGCCCATGAATCTCCTCTCACTATTCATCCCGGTAGTACTAAGATGTATCAGGACCTACGCCAGAGGTTCTGGTGGACTAGGATGAAGAGAGAAATTGCTCAGTATATTGCAAATTGCGACGTCTGTCGTCGTGTAAAAGCAGAGCATCAACGACCTGCTGGCACCCTTCAACCCTTAGCTATTCCTGAATGGAAATGGGATAAAATTAGTATGGATTTCATTACCGGTTTTCCCAGGACCAAGAGAGGGAATAATGCTATTTTCGTCGTGGTCGATCGTCTTTCCAAAGTAGCTCATTTCCTACCTGTTCGTGAGAGTATAACCGCTAGCCAACTGGCAGATTTATACATCTCCCGGATAGTGTCTCTCCATGGTGTTCCTTTGGAAATCAATTCGGATCGAGGAAGTCTTTTCACCTCTCGATTTTAGCACCGCTTTCCACCCTCAGTCAAGTGGTCAAGTGGAACGCGTCAACCAAATTCTAGAAGACATGCTTCGAGCCTCCGTTATCTCTTTCGGAATGGACTGGGAGAAGTGCCTTCCATTTGCCGAATTCGCTTACAACAACAGCTATCAATCTAGCTTGGGTAAAGCCCCTTTTGAAGTTCTCTATGGACGACGATGTCGAACACCCCTTAACTGGTCAGAGACCGGGGAAAGACAATTCTTTGGCCCGGATATGATTCAGGAAGCAGAAGAACAAGTTCGTATCGTTCGTGAAAAGTTGAAAACAGCCCAATCCCGTCAAAAGAGTCAATATGACCGAAAACATAAGGCTATGACTTTCGAGGTTGACGAGAAGGCTTACCTTCGGGTCACCCCTCTGAAGGGAACCCATCGTTTCGGTATCAAAGGCAAATTGGCTCCTCGTTACATTGGACCTTTTCGCATTCTTGCCAAACGAGGAGAAGTTGCCTACCAATTGGAACTACCTCCGCACCTCTCCAGAGTTCACGATGTCTTCCACGTTTCTCAACTCAGGCGTTGCTTCTCGGAACCTATCCGTGAAGTGGACCACGAAACGCTTGATCTCCAAGATAATCTTACATATCGGGAGTACCCCATTCGTATCCTCGATCAGGCCGAGCGTACCACCCGACGTCATAATATCAAGTTTCTCAAAGTTCAATGGTCGCACCATTCTGAAGATGAAGCAACTTGGGAAAGGGAGGATCGTCTTCGACTTGAATATCCCGCCTTCTTCTCGGAGGAACCCAAATCTCGGGACGAGATTCTTTTGAGTGGGGGTGAGTTGTCACACCCTAGCTAGTCATGCATTAGAGTGTTGCATCATGTTTACTCTTTCATCAGAAACTTGAAATGGGGATGACAGAACCCCCAGTCCCCTCTGAAACCAACTAGGGTTACTAAAATAATTTTTCAATGAACCTGAAATGCCCTTCTAAAATGCCCATCATTTTTGCCTTGGTTCAGAACCTCTGCCAAAAGTGGTGCACATTTTCCTAGGCCATCCTAAGGTTTTTGATTTAAATCATAAATATTTGAATTTGGGCATTTAAAATAATATAAAATATTTAAATGCTCAAATATCTCCAAACTAAAATGTTTCATGTTGGAAATAATCCAACTATGGACCAGGAGTAGTTTGGTGATTTTTGGAGTTGCCTAGGTATTTTATTTAATTCAACAAAGTTGCAGATATATTAAATAAAAACAGAAATAGAAAAAAAGGGGAAAACTTACCTGTGTGGCCCAGCCAGCTGGCCGGCCCAGCTAGCCAGCCCAGCCCACCACCGCCGTCGTCCTCCTGGCGCCAGTCGGCCAGGCGTGTGGCCGGCGCGCGCGCACGGCCACCGCGCCACGCCACCTCTCTCCCTGCCTGCCTGCCCTCCCCTCCTCGCCTCGGTGTCCCTGGACGACGCCACGCCTCCTCCCTGCTCTCTCTCACTCTCCCCCGGCTCTCCCTCGCTCTCTCTCTCGCCCGGCCGAACACCACCGTCGCCGCCGTTCGCCTTAGCCACCGTCTCCGACCACCCCTCGCTCCCCCGACTAGCTCAGGAGCTCCGCCTCGACTCCCTCTTCCTCCCCACCGCTCCACAGCTCCCCGGAAGCCCTGCATCGCCGCCACGTCGCCGTTCCCCTCTTCGGGCTCCGACCACCGTCGCCGTCGAATTCGCCGTCTCCAGCGCGTCCCCGAGCCCGCTTCGACGCCACTGCAACCGCGGTGAGCTACGCCACCGTTTCCCCCTCTCCTTCCCCTCGTTCCCTCACCGTAGCCTCCTCCCCACCACGGCCGAACCTCCGCCGTCGCCGAGCTCGCCGTCGACGCAGCTCCGGTGACCATTTGGTCACCCCGGCGAGTCCAACGAGTTCACAGAACCCCGTAGAGCATCCCTAGCGCCTCGCTTTGCTCGACTTCGAGCTCCAGCACCGTTCCCGTGCACGACCGAACCCCGGCGGCCGCAGCCGAGCTCGCCGCCGTCGACTCCGGCCACCCCGACCCTAACGGGCTCCGCCAAGAGCTGCGGGTTGCCCTCAGCTCCACTCCGGTGGCCTCCGCGGTCCATTTGGTGGCCGAAACGACCAAAATCACTTCCGCCGCCGCGTCGGGCTCGCCGGCGACTAAACGCCGGCAGCCGGCATTGACTTTGACCACGGGTGGGCCCTGGTTGACTCCCCTGAGTCAATGACAGGTGGGGCCCAGCCCTGTTAACTAAACAGGATTAGTTTTAATTAAGTTTTAATTAAAATAATCACCCTGACATGTGGGACCCACTGTCAGGTTTGACCCAGACCTGTTCCGTTGACCTGCTGACGTCACACTGACGTCAGGCTGACGCAGTAATTGAATTTCTGGATTTAAATTAAATCAGGAAATTCCAGAATATCAATTAAACTTCAAAAATTCATAACTTTTATTCTGTAACTCCAAATTGGACAAATTATATATGAAAAATGATCAGAAAAATCCAATCTATCCATCTGTACTATTTTCATGCATGATCAAACAAGTTAAATTGATGTTTTAAGCAGAACAAGAAAAGGCACCTTAAAAGGCCATATTTGAATTTGGAATTTGAATCTTTGATTCAAATTTGTTCAAACCCTTCTGGCTTTAGTTGCATTAGCCCAACACACTCATATTGCCATGTTTCATGCATGCATCATATTGTTGCACATTGTTTGGTGATGCTTGTGTATCGATGTCCTTTGCGACAGGATCTGTCCCCGAGGAGTACCGTGATTACCCTAACGAAGAACCGTATCCGTGCATCGAACCATCAGGCAAGCAACCAACCATTTGATCATATCGATACAATCCCATGTTCTCGCTCCTGCTCTCTTTTACTGCATTAAGACAACGCGATTCAAACTGCTGTGTGCTACGGTAGTTGAACCCATTTCCTCTGCATGACCTGTCATTGCCACAGTAACTAGATGAAACCAACTAGCATGTGTAGGAGTTGATTGAGCCATATGTATGTGTTGTTCCTACCTTGCTATGCCTGCTATGCTTAGAGTCGTGTCAGGTCTGGTTCATCTGGGTGATGGGCTAGAGTGAAATGATTATGTCGGTAATGAGAGTGGTGTGGTGAACACGATTTGGTAAAGGTATCGATGAGAGGCCATGTAGGAGTACATGGTGGGTTGTTTCATTGAAGCCGACCTTAAGCACTGAGATCTGTATGTGTGATTTAAGAACCAGCTACTACCATGCATTGGGCCCGAAACCAATGGACCCTCTCGGCTTCTTATTCACCCTAGTTCTCCGTCCAGGAGTTGCAAGTAGTTTCTGGTGTTTGTAGCCTACTGAAGGCCGTGGACAGCGCTGACCGTAGGGGTGGGCTGTGATGCGGTAGGTACGTGGCACGGTGTACCGAATACCCGTTAGGTATCTCGGGAACCCTGTTCACATCGTTCGGGGCCGTATGGGAAACCTCGGCCGGACTCCCTGCGGATGGAACCTGAATAGGCGATAAACCTGGACTGGAGGCTTAGGTGATTAGGTAGGTCGTGGCCGACACCCACGTTGGGCTTCCGCTTGAAGGTTGCCGAGTACATGTCGTGTAAGCAACGATAAGTGGTGAGAGCGTGTATGAAGAAGTACACCCCTGCAGGGTTAACATGATCTATTCGAATAGCCGCGTCCGCGGTAAAGGACTACTTGGTTGCCTATACAGTTCATAGACAAGTAAATGGAAACTACTAAAAGCCTCAAGATAAGTGTGAGTGCCGAGGATGGCTCTTCCGTAGGAAGACGGAGGTGGATCCTCGGTAGTGTATTGAAGTGGTGAGTAGTGGACTCGTGTGCGCAAAACCATTTCAAGTTGGAGTATCGTAGGATAGTCTAGCCAAGAGTCAAAGCTAGCTTGCTGCAATAACTCCACCAACCCTTCTTGATACTATGCATGTATGTAGGATCTGATGTAAGTCTTGCTGAGTACCTTTGTACTCATGTTGCTATAATCTACATTTTTACAGAAGACGCTGCAACCCCTTCTAATGGGTTCTATGTAGACGTTGACATCAACGAGTAGGCTAAAGACCCAGGTGGTGACCCTGAACTTGTGGAGGACCACGTAGTATAGCTAGGCTTTCCAAGCCTCTTTTATTTTACTAGTTGTCTGTACTCAGACAAGTTACTTCCGCTGTTGGCTTGTATGACTGTATGACTTGTATGTTGGGTCGCGAGACCCGTATCTTTGTGTATGTTATGTATGGCTCCCTGAGCCTTAAATAAAGTACTGGTGTCATAGAGTCATGTTGTGATGCTTCGTTGTATTTGCACATATCGAGCATATTGTGTGTATGATTGAAATGCTTGGTATGTGTGGGATCTGACTATCTAGTTGTTTATCTTTAGTAGCCTCTCTTACCGGGAAATGTCTCCTAGTGTTACCGCTGAGCCATGGTAGCTTGCTACTGCTCTGGAACACTTAGGCTGGCGGGCATGTGTCCTTCTTCGTTCCTGTGTCTGTCCCTTCGGGGAAATGTCACGCTTTGAGTACCGGAGTCCTGTTAGCCCGCTACAGCCCGGTTTACCGGAGTCCTGCTAGCCCAGTGCTACAGCCCGGACCCACTTGCTGATGACCGACACGTTCGAAGCTGGGTCATGGATGCCTGTCCCTGTAAGTCTGTGCCACTTTGGGTTTACGACTAGTCATGTCAGCCCGGGCTCCTTATCATATGGATGCTAGCGACACTATCATATACGTGAGCCAAAAGGCGCAAACGGTCCCGGGCAAAGGTAAGGCGACACCCGTGGGAACACCGTGCGTGAGGCCGCAAAGTGATATGAAGTGTTACCGGCTAGATCGATGTGACATCGAGTCGGGGTCCTGACACATACAATAAAGAAACAACCATATGGCTCCTGCTAGTTGCCGATAACTTTGTTACAGAACATGATCATCTGATACAACAATTTATATCATATCATGCCTTGACCATATCACATCATAGCAAGCCCTGCAAAAACAAGTTAGACGTCATCTACTTTGTTGTTGCAAGTTTTCCGTGGCTGCTACGGGCTTCTCGCAAGAACCGTTCTTACCTACGCATCAAAACCACAACGATTTTTTGTAAAGTGTGATGTTTTAACCTTCAACAAGGACCAGGCATAGCCACACTCGATTCAACTAAAGTTGGAGAAACAGACACTCACTAGCCACCTATGTGCAAAGCACGTCGGTAGAACCAGTCTCGCATAAGCATATGCATAATGTCAGTTTGAGCCGCTTCATCCAACAATATTGCTGAATCAAAGTATGACATGCTAGTAAGCAGTATGACTATTATCGTCCACAACTCTTTGTGTTCTACTCGTGCATATAACATCTACGCATACAGCTAGCTCGGATGCCACTGTTGGGGAATGCGGTAATTTCAAAAATTTCCTACGATCATGCAAGATCTATCTCTAGGTGATGCATAGCAACAAGAGGGGAGAGTGTGTCCATGTACCCCTGTAGACCGAAAGTGGAAGCATTTAGTTAACGTGGTTGATGTAGTCAAACGTCTTCACGATCCAACCGATCCGAGCACCGAATATACGACACTTACCCGTTCAGCACACATTCAGCTCGATGACGTCCCTCGTACTCTTCATCCAGTTGAGGCCAAGGGAGAGTTCCGTTAGCATGACAGTGTGGGGACAGTGATGATGAAGTTACCGGCGCAGGGCTTCGCCTAAGTACTATGACGATATGACCGATGTGTGTAACTGTGGAGGGGCGCACCGCACGCGGCTAAGACAAATCTTGGAGTGCCTTTGGGGTGCTCCCTTCCCACGTATATAAAGGAGGGAGGAAGAGGAGGTCGACCTAGAGGGAGCATGCGAAAAGGGGGAGTCCAACTTGGACTCCCGGTCCAAGTAGGATTCGGTCCGCCCCTTTCCTATTCCAACTAGGAGAAGGAAGGGAAGGAGGAAGAGGGGAGAAGGAAGGAGGGGGGCGCTGCCCCCTCCTAGTCCAATTAGGACCAGCCCATGGGGGGGGGGGCGCGGCCACCCCTTGAGGCCCTTCTCTCCTTTCCCGTATGTCCCATTAAGGCCCACTACTTCCCCCGGCGAATTCCCGTAACTCTCTAGTACTCTGAAAAATACCCGAATCACTCAGAACCTCTCCGATGTCCGAATATAGCCTTCCAATATACCGATATTTACATCTCTACCATTTAGAGACTCCTCGTCACATCTGTGATCTCATCTGGGACACCGAACAAGCTTTGGTCATCAAATCACATAAACTCATAATCCAAATCGTCATTGAACGTTAAGCGTGCGGACTCTACGGGTTTGACAACTATGTAGACATGGTTGAGACATATCTCCGGTCAATAACCAATAAAGGAACCTGGATGCTCATATTGGCTCGCACATATTCTACGAAGATCTTTATCGGTCAAGCTACATAACAACATATGTTGTTCCCTTTGTCATCGGTATGATACTTGCCTGAGATTCGATCGTTGGTATCATCATACCTAGTTCAATCTCGTTACCGACAAGTCTCTTTACTCATTCCGTAATGCATCATCCCGCAACTAACTCATTAGTCACATTGCTTGCAAGGCTTATAGTGATGTGCATTACCGAGAGGGCCCAGAGATACCTCTCCGATACCCGGAGTGACAAATCCTAATCTTGATCTAGGACAGCCCAACAAACACCTTTGGAGACACCTGTAGAGCATCTTTATAATCACCCATTTACGTTGTGATGTTTGATAGCACATAAGTTGTTCCTCTGGTATTCGGGAGTTGCATAATCTCATAGTCTGAGGAATATGTATAAGTCATGAAGAGAGCAGTAGCAATGAAACTGTAACGATCATAATGCTAAGCTAACGGATGGGTCATGTCCATCACATCATTCTCCTAATGATGTGATCCCGTTCATCAAATGACAACACATGTCTATGGTTAGGAAACATAACCATCTTTGATTAACGAGCTAGTCTAGTAGATGTATACTAGGGACAATATGTTTTGTCTATGTATTCACACATGTACTAAGTTTCCGATTTTATACAATTCTAACATGAATAATAAACATTTATCATGATATAAGGAAATAAATAATAACTTTATTATTCTCTAGGGCATATTTCCTTCAAAAGCCTACACTAAAAAAATGTTTTTCTGCTACTTCTATTACTTTGGTCCCAAGCCACTGCCCTACTAGCTCAACTCCCAGGCCCATCGACAAATGCACAGCTCAAACGCGCAGAGATGAGTAATGATGGCATTCAAGAATCTATCATGGATAGCTAAGCTGCCTGGTACCTCATTGCTTGTCTTATAGTAGGATAAAATAATCGTATTTCATGTTACTACTTGTGCTCAGTGGACAATATATATAACATGTAGAGTAAAAAAGAGATGCAACAAGTGTACAACCTCTTTGGCGAAGCCATGACGATGTCAGTGTGATTGGGTTGGTCGGTGAGGATGCTCCGGCTGACTTGGCTGTCGGAGGAGGGGAAGAAGATCTTAGGCATCTGGAGATGGAGCCAGGGGTACTGCTCCACAGTGATGGAGGGTTTCTTCGTTGGAACAGCTCGGGTGAGTTGTACGACGCCGAGGCTGAAGCATGACAAGAGAGACAATGTTAACCTGACTGGAATTCTAATAGCATCTCCAATAGATGATATAAAATATATAGCCACAAAGTGCTAGATGTAAAATACATCAGCCGCTCATCTCTAAACTTAACTGTCGAAACTGAATTTAACTGTCGAAATTGAACTTAACTATCGAAACTGAATTTTGCTGTACTAAATTTTACTATCGAAACTAAACACACTAGTAATAGAAAAGCAATAGCAGCAGCAGCGCGTGCGAGAGCCAGGGCAGCTGGTCGTGTAGCAGCATCAAGTGAAGCTACACGTCAGTTGACTGACTTCTTCATCTCTGGTTAGTCGATTTTCCAGCCGGTGGATACGAAATCAAGGGCCTGCAGTTCATCTTCAACCTCCACCCCCTGAGCCGCCAGCCACCACCGGGAAAAACATCCACCCCCCATCGCCCGCGGTCGGTGGTGCGTCGCCCTGCCCGCCCCGAAACCACTCCCCGTCGCTGGTATGTCGCCGCCTGGGCCATCCCTCTAGGCTGCCACCCCCTGAAAATCGACTAACCCAAAAGTCGATTCAGTCGACTAAAGTGTAGCTAAATCGGAGCAGCATCGCAAGCAAGAACAAGAGCGAGAGCAGCAGCGCGATCAAGAGCAAGAGCAATAGCAAGAGCAGACCAGGCAGGGGACCGAGAGCAAGAGCAGACCAGGCAGGGGACCGAGAGCAAGAGCAGACCAGGCAGGGGACCGAGAGCAAGAGCAGAGCAGCAGCACGAGCGAGCGCTAAAGCAGCACCATCTCCTACTAATGTGGACGTCGCCGCCGACGGAGCGACGTCGTGGAGGAAGTGGCCGGCAGCACCGCCGTGGATGGAGCCGTGCCGTGTCGCCTCGGGACCAAGCGTCGGCAGCACCGTGAGATCGAATCAGGAGGAAAATGCGGCGATTAGTGTACAGCCGCTTTGGTGGCCGATTAGGCCGTAGCTTGATCTGAGGAAACGGTGATGATTCTGCTCTTCCGGTGGTGCTGGTAAAGACGGTGGTGTGGGAATGGACGTGGTGCGAAAGATGAGGGGAACATCGGGACAGCTCCTTGGAGGTGGAGGACGGGGTGGCTGAACCGGCGGGACGACTAGATCGACGACGGATCTTCATCTAGTATGGTGGATGAGGGACGTCGAGGTGTTGCTATGGACGACGTCATCGGGGAAGAGGCTCCGGCTGGGTGGCGGGCGGAGGAGGGTGTGGGGCTTCACGGGTTTTCGCGGCCTCGGTGTATGAATGGGTGGGCGGATGGGATGGGAGTGGGGAACCATGGCTTAGGGACGCGCTTGTTCGAAATGTGGGGCAAGTTACGAATGGACCCCCACCGATTTGAGGCATTCCTTTTGGTTCAGGGGTATCACGGGCATTTTACGTGTCAGGATTTCATAGGAGGTGGGAGTATTCACGGGCATTGTAATTTTGGAATAGCAAGGCGCGTTTGAGATTGAGGGAGTTGTCGGAGCACAACGAGACAAAGATATATCTTAAATATATTAGGGTAACAAGGCGCGGGTTGAAGAGGCAGGAGTTTCACAGCACGATAGACAGAGACACTAGCTTGAAATTTCAGCATAACAAGGCGCGGCTTGAAATTTCAGGAGAACAAGCTTAACGTGTACCCAAAAAAAGACAATTCGCACCTCATCACTCGAGAGAGCCATGTCTCATTTTACTATATTACTAGAAATGAATTCAAATACAACAAAAAAACTAAAAAAATCGGGACAACATACATAACGTGTATAGTATCAAAACAATATGGACTTCCCTCAACAATAAAAAACAATGTGTGTTGTCTAGCCTATGGCCTAAATTTGAGTACATTTTCCCTGTTTGAATGGGATTATACTCGGGTTAGTTGCACAATCGTATAAATATTATCTTCACAACACATTACATGAATATAGGAGAAGTAAATTCCTATATAAATACGAACTACATGTACATACGATCTCAAATTCAAATATATGTATCCATTTTATGTTGAATTCAAATCATAGTACATGTAGTCTCTAGCTAGATGTTCGAAATCTAAACCATGTATGATATACTATGTACAATGTGTTTAACATGCACAACACACACAAACACCATTTAGACAAGTAAGGTACACGTGCATTGCACGCATAAGATTTGGCTACCAAATTATGAATAAATACCACATTATAGCATGTAAGCTTTGAGTCATATATGCATGATGTAGATGTTCATTTTATTCTTATAGTTCATTTCATTCAAAACCATCTAGTTTTTATAAGAATGCTAATCTATTTTAAGATTCATGGAATTGTGTGTGGTAAGGCATAAAGTAAAAACAAATAATGGCAGATTATGTAGAAAAACATTTGGGTAATTCTGATACGGAAGATTCTAGAACAAAGAAGAAGTGCTTGTGTTTTGAGGTTTGTGCATTATGCTTAAGTTCAACGATGGAGTCTTCTAGATTGTACATGTGGCAAAATTTGGTGGAATCTAGATGATATACAATGGCCGGTAGTGCTCAAATTTGCCATCTCTACACCATCGGATTGGCCTCATCCAACGACCATCTTTCAAAGTTAAAGTTATTCGCACACTATATAAAAAATATAAAATAATATATACAGGGGTATAGATATAGATATGTGATGCGAAAGCCACCCATCATCTCCAATTAGAATAGTGTGTCCATGCACAGATACAATGTGGCCAAATGATGTCTGCCATCGGTATCTCAAATTCAAATCAGTCTGACCTTGTTCAATGTGTATACAGTACAACATGCTCGTTTCCAAACCACACCACGCATATCTCCATTATATTCATGCATGCATGGGTTTCAAACATCATTATCTCTTATTCAAATATTTGAATTGAACTTTACATTGATTATGACCTCACCTAGTCTTTTACACCCACACAATTGTCTTATCTTTATAATTGTACCACTACCTTTCTCTCGTGCATGCGTGCACATACACTACCAGTCGGCATTATCCATCGCACACATGCAATCTTTTTCTTCAGGTCGGTCTCCCATGCAGGCACACACACACGCCTCCCCCTCTCCATCATATTGGGCATTCTTTATCTCTCACGTGCATGCACAACGATCGATGTTCCACTATGTGTGTGCGTATATAGCTAGGTCTTTCACAGTTTTCCACACAAACCGATCAATCTATATATCTAGTGAGGTCTCACCCTCTTCCCACGTCCACATCGATCAATCTATACCTCTCTATATAGGATTACATAGCTAATACACCCACATTAATTATATATCCAACGTCCCCCTCTCATAATCCATGCCTTCCGCTTCATCTCTCAGACGCGCGCACAGTGGCGAAGACAGGGGGCAGCAAGCCCCCCTCTAACATCACTATATATCGAGGCTAATATGAATGTGATCATTAGACAATTGCTGGTAAAATGGTTTAAGTTGATGAATTGGCCCTCCTCGTAAAGGATCAGCAATGCTTGGCCCCCTAGCTCATTTATTTTTCATGGCTCCGCCACTGCGCGCAACAGCGCATGTTCTCGCCCCCTCTCTTTAAATATCGATCTCGCACTTGTGCACTCCTTCATAGTCTACCTCCACTTGGCCCCTCGCACCATCTTCTAGCCCCCCACCAGATTTTGCCAGATGTACAATCTAGCAGACTCCATGGTTGAACTTAAGCATAATGCACAAACCTCAAAACACAAGTGCTTCTCCTTTGTTCTAGAATCTTCCGTATCATAACTGCCCAAACATTTTTTCTAGTTGAATTGCCATTATTTGTTTTTACTTTATGCTTTACAACGCACAATTCCATGAATCATAAAATAGATTAAGGATTCTCAAAGGAATTTTGGAGGATTCTAATCCTTAGGAATTTTTCCTATCTTGGTTGTTTGATCCGTAGGATTGTAAATCATAGAATTTTTTCCATAGGATTCATTTGCACTAGATTTCATAGGAAACATCCCATCCACTCAAACCTCTTTGAAAGAATCCTGCATTTTTTCTATTAACAAGCTAACACTCGTATAATCCTATAGGATTCAAGACGACATTCCACTGTAATCCCATGTTTTCCTATTCTCGCGTTTTGGAAATCCTACGAATCAAAGAGGTCCTAGCTTTTTTATAAAAACTAATTGATTTTGAATGAGATGAACTATAAGAATTAAACGAAGGCCTACATCAGGCATATATGACTCAGAGCTTACATGCTATAGTGTGGTATTTATTCATAACCTGGTTGCCAAATCTGATGCGTGCAATGCATGTTTACCTTACAAGTACTTTGAGTATGTGCAAAACACGTAAATTAGAATTCCAATGGCACACTACACAGTGTCTCTCTTACATTTCATGAAGCCACGTGGTACATGTGGAGGTGTTGTCGCGACCTCCTTGTGTGGATTGATCACAGTGACGTGCTGCTAGTTCCAGAAGAATGTACTCGTCCTCTCTGAGCCACACTAGCAGTACATGCACGAAGCGAAGATGTGCACGCATGCAACGCACGCACTCATTCCCTCGCACGCATAAGCGGGTACACGGGCGGATGCATTTTTGGACTAAGATCCACCCCATGTGCTAATTTGACGCGTGTAAAGTCTTTCAGTTCATTGATGGTCAATTAATACAACGCATGCAAATTGAGTGGACGTGAGGGCAGAAGAAAAACATTACTACTCCACTGTGTGCATGCGAGTAGTTAAATCATGGGTTGCTAGTACTTCCATTGGTCTCCTTCGTATTTTGTGCCAATTTTTGACCATATTTGTAAGTAACATAATATTTATGCATGTCATAAAAAGTGGCACAAAAAAGGGCGAATAAACCAGGACGCAGGCGGCATGATCAATTTTTGCCAAGGCTACTGTTGGTGGCCTTTGTACTTAATATGGACGGAGTGGAGTAGTATTATCTTTATCTTAGCCTCGTAGGGCTCTCCCAGCACCTAGGCTCGCCTCCCCGCCTCGCCGACCGGATCCCGCCATGGATAATCCCTTAGATCCCAGGATCCCGCGGCCTGTAGCACTGCTGCGTTTGAGAAAAACACACATGTGTTTTAGAGGGGATCCATTGCTCTAGAATCACAGATCGGTGGCGTCGGAGGACATGCTAGGGCTGCATTTCAGGTGGTGGCCAGCAAAGGAAAATTGGATCGAGGAAGTGTCGCATCAATTGGAGAGAAGTTCCAAGGAGATGCGCCTGGCGCAGCATAAGGCAGAGGCACAAGTCGATCTCAGGGGAGAGATGCTGAGGGATGTCAGCATCTGGCAGCGTCGCGTTGATTTCGAGCTAGGGCTAATGGCAGTGATCGTATTCACGGAGTCGAATGCGGAGGAAAGAACACGCATGCCTGCACAATGGCATGAGCAGCTGGTACAACTGTTCAAATGGGCGGTAGGAGAAGCCAAATCCCGGGACCAGTTGCGGCAGCGCCGCTTGGCATGCATCATAGGCGAGGTGAGCCGCCCTCCTTCCCCGCTAGCGATGCAGTGAACTTGCAACGCTATGTCGGTTTGCAACCTTGACAATCACTCCATCTATATGTATTGTATTCCTATGAAAATACTTGGTCATTTGGAAAAAGATGGTAATTGATTTATCATTAGTTTTAGAATGCTTGGTCATGACAATCAACCGAATCGACAACCAGAAGTCTCCATCGCATAATACTTTACAGTCTGTCGCACCAACAGACGGTCAGTCGGACCCGCATATCACCGAAGGGACACGCATCAGCTTAGTATGACATGTATGGCCAGTTACATCACTGACTTGTGCGACAACATTTGAGCAGTGTAGTACTCCCTCTATCTCAGTTTACAAGTCTTGCACCTGTACCTAGGTCATTAATTTGACCAAGTTAATAGGAGGCATAGATTACGAAAAAATATATCATTACAAACTTCGAATATTCTAATTTTTAATGATATATTTTTTATGTTAAACAATTTATTTTATATAAGTTACATTTACGACCTAGATACACGTGCAAGCCTTGTAAACAGAGATGGAGGGAGTACTTGAAATTTATGTTCCACTAAACTCATCGGGAGCCGTTTCGGGCCTCGAAACCAAAACCATCAATTAATCTTTACCCCGTTCCCATCACATTCAAAAGTACTAGTGCTACAATTAAGTGCAAGCCTGCTCACACCTACTAGTACGTAGCAAACCTGAACGTGTTCCCTATGCACATTTTAGTACTAGTGCTAGTACTTAGGTTATAAAAAGGGGAACTACCTAACCGAAAATTACTCTACCTTCCTCCTCATAAGTCCTTCTTCTTCGTCTGTCCTTGCCATGGCCGGTGTGGAGAGCTCTAGGTCGAGAACTACTCGTAACAAGGGAGCAGCACCAAGGTTGCAGAAAAAAAGAGGGCTTGCCGCCACGCAGAGACCTCAAAACATCTCTCACGGGCAGGTGACTGCTCCTAGGAGCACCCTAGCCGTGGAGGCGAACATGCCGAGCTGGCGGCGGTGGAGTCGTTATCCCTCGCCGGCATGCCCGATCAGCTCAACAAGAACCTCAATAAGTAGAAGGAGTTCATCCATGGCTCAGTGGAGCTGCTGAAGGAGAGCCTCGACGACATGCCCGCTGAGCTCAATGAGCAGGGGTAGTTGACCGCCGGCTTGGTGATGCTGCTGAAGAAGACCATTGCCTCGGACAAGAAGGTGACCGGCGAAATCCTGCAACTACAGGAGGACAAGGTGAAGCTCTGCCACGAGCTCGACCTACTGAAGGACAAGAACGTCGGCTGGAAGAAGCTGCATGAGAATAGTAGTTCCTCGATGAAGATGGTGCAGGCGCTCATCATGGAACAGAAGGAGGAGTTGGCAAAGCTCTGCATCGAGCACCCGGCTGCTGTCAAGGTACATAATGTGGTCGTGGAACAGATGATGAAGGCTCGCATCAAGAAATCCCGCGTCATGGACAGAATGAAGAAGATGGCAGAGGAGATGCGCAAGGAGATGGAGGTCGTGGAGGCGATGAAGAAGCAGTTATGACTCCGCGGCCAACAACCCTTCATGTAGTGAGAGCAGCGCCCCAGACTTGTGTGTGTGTCTTCCTTCTTTTTTTGGAGTGATAATCTTCCTTCTTCTTTTGCTCCTATGTTTCTTCTTTTGCTTCGGGTGTTTTGCCGCACGTGTCACGTTCTCTGCGAGGCTTGAATAGAACAATACTAACAATGAGATGACTAGTAAATTAGATCATTTTTTATCGCCATATGGCATTGGACTGCCGTGTTTTGTGCTCCTCCATCGTAGTACTACTCCAGTGGAAAACTTGAGTATACCGCATGGTTCTTTGCTCCTCCTCAGGTTGTCGGCATATTTATACGAGCAGTCAAATCACAAGGCCCCGCCTTCCAGCAGTATTGAGCCATCAAATCACAAAGGCCCTCGCCTCTCGTGAAATCGACCAAGCTAGATTGCCCCGCCCTCTAGAATTTTTAAAAATGTCTACTTTTGTACAGTAGTAGTATCGATGGATTGCGCCATGGAGCAAAACTAACAAGATGAAATTAAAGAAAAAAGGTGGTACATATAGAGAGCGCTCGTCGCCAAATTATGCATAAAGTACTATTAAAAAAGCTAGTACATGCTTAAATTGGGTGCTAAATTCTATTAAAGAAATTAGCATACCTATTTAATTCTTGGGTTCTTATTATTTATGCCACTAGTTGTGTATCACTACTCAGTTTTGCCATTAGAAGTTACACCTACTCAAAAATGCCATCGATCTGTGAGATGCCTGCTCAAAAATGCAATTAGATATCTCAAAAATGCCATCATTAAGTTATATGTTTGCTCAAAAACGCCATTAGACATTGTTATTTTCACGTCAAACCCTCTGACCATGTTACATGACAAAAATAAGCCGATTCTCACAATGATAAGTGTGGCCTCGCTTGTCAGGAGTAACCATGCGAATAATTTTACAAGAAAATAAGAACGTTGTTGGGATCAAGTAGGCCCCACACTTTATTTTATTGTAGTGAGATAGAGGGAGAGTTGGCATGTTGGTCCATCGGTATTTATGTCATTATAACATGGCAAAAGATATTTAAGTCACAATAATGGTGTCCAACACAACACACCCATCAAATAAAACTAAGCACCCTGAAATTCTTTGACAAAACTAAGCACCCTGAAATTCTTTGACAACTAAACTGTTGGCTATATGATGTTGGCCATATATATTGTACGTATATAATGTGAAGAAATGAGTGGTAGTACTATACCAACTAAAAGATGAACTGTAAGAAATACTAGTATGTACATACTGAAGAGTTAAAGTAACAAGAAGAAACATAACATAGTTCTGATGGGGGCTTAGCACAACACACCACTCAAATAAAACTAAGCACACCTGAAATTAAACTAAGCAACTAATCCAGTAGACACTGCATTAGAACCACCATGAGCAACGACACTGCCACCTTACTCGGAGTCCTCGTCCACATCCTCGACTTCGTCTTTATCCCTCTTCCTCTTGCATGATACTTCTTTGCTTGAACATCATACTTGGCTCTTGCTCTTCATCCAACCCTTGAAGATATTGAAACAAAGGTAGCCATCCATTGCAGCATAGTGGATGTAGTCTATATCTAGTACATTCCAGTGCCATGCACGATGAAACGTGTGCGGAGGTTTCTTTAGTTTAGCATACGGAGGATGAACCATGGCTCCTACCAAGGTCATCATTGAAGGCTGATCACGGGAGGGCACCAGCCCATTCTTCTGGAGGTCGAAGGGGTTACCTACAACGAGGCCTATCCGACCCAGGACTGTTCTGTCGTTCATAAAGTCTACAGTAACAAATTTGACTAGGCCGCCCTTGAGGAAGTTCTTCAATTCCTCGCACTCAACGTCAGCGTGGCATATGTGGTAGACCAAGCATAAGTCATGCACGCAAACCTAGATCATGGCGGGCTTCATCTTCTCTTCCTCCTTTAGATTCTTCTCTTTGTCCAGGGTTGTGGTGTACTCAACATCTAGCCCAGCGATCCACTCATCATTTGAGTTTTCGAACATGCTTCTGAAGTGAGCAAGGCATCCTTTCACCGTCGCGAAGAACAGGTGTAGATGATGTCGAAGTCATCGTCGGTGATGGTTATAACCTTGTACTCACCGCTGATCATGGAGATTTGGGATCCCATGGATTTGGGCAAAGGGTTAGTATTAGTGGAACTGTCGTAATGTGAAAGGATGGGACGACTAGGAGCGAACTGTCGTAATGTTAAAGGACGTTCGGGGATGAGTAGGAGCGAACTGCCAATGGTTTTTCGATTGTAAAAATGCTGACTGTGCTTGTGAACGGCAGGGTAGTGGCTTGCCTGGTGGATAAATGGATTCATGCATAGTACTATGGGGGCCCAATTAGATGTCGTGTCTACTCGACGCCCAATTAAATGGCTTTCGATGTCACGTCAAGCGTCGGGAAAATTACAGGTGTTACGAAGCTTTCCATTCTCCCATCATACGGGATTCTTAGAGCCCTTGGATCTGAGATCGAACGGTTGCATGGCATGATTCTAGACCTATGTGTGAATATCCTTTCCTGGAGGGTTATTCTGCAAATTTTTAGCAACTTAGCATGTGACCGTTCGATCTTAGATCCAAGGGCTACCAGCAGCCCGTATCATGGTTGCACCCACCACGACTGTCGCCTTGCTCGTGCGTTCACGCCCTTGGAGATTTAACAAGGTGTGTTAGGATATCTGATGTTGGCATATCATACATAGTCATCACTTAGTCACTCATACTACAACAAGGTTAGCTATAAGGTTGGCTATAAGTGTATTTTTTTAATTCTCTCTATCTCTTTCTTCGTAGTATTTATTGCATTTGCCAAGGAGTAACCTCTTCCAATGAAATGGTGCTTAGATGAGGTGCTAAGGGCATTAAATGGCTTAGCAATCAAGTCCCCAATGCATAGGTGCTTAGTTTTTTGTTGCTAAGTTTGCTTCATTTAAGTAGCTATAGACTCAAAATTGTATTTTCACCTAGGTACATGCGCTTAGCATAGTTTCTTCCTTGGGTTACCAAACTTGTCTCTCTCTTCTTAATTAACTTGCCACATCAGACTTTATGCCTATGTGGCAGGCTTAGCACCTGTAGGAGCAAGTAAGTACAATAGTGGGCTATAAGCCCGCTTTTCTTGGCATTTTTGCATATGTGGAGGAAAGAGGCAAGAAAAAAGTGGAGGGGTGGGCTCTCATGCAAGAGCCAGCCTCTACATGGTGGAGCATTGGGAGAGGCACCTGTATGGAGGTGGTCAGGAATCGGAAGACTCACGCCGGTCATAGCGCCGCAGTTAAAATGAAAATGGCAAGTAAAATCACGGGGACCCACCTATCCAGTAGTAACTCGGTGTCAAATCACACAGCCCTACGTTTGCAGCAGCCTACCCCCTGATCTTCTCGTGTCTCTGACGAACCGACTAGGCGGAACTGGCCCGCCTATCACGCAGGAAAAGCCCCGCCCTCGACTTTTAAATAGTACAATATACTAGTTTTGTATCCATTGCGCTATGGAACAAAGCCTCAAGAAAACAGCGGTACACATGTACGGAGCATACAGCACGACTGTCGCGTTCGCGTCGCACCCCAGACGGTTGGTCGGTCTGGCACACCACTCTCCAAATGGAATGCGCATCATATTGCGTTTGCACACACATGTGGGACCGCAATTGAGAACCAACCATAGGCACACTCCCCAGCCCCGCAAGTCGGGTGAGTTAATAGAAGAGAGAGACGAGCGATAGTACTAGAGAAGTGCTGTACATACGTTGGTGCATGGACGATCCCTGCAAGACACGGAAGATCAGTTCGTCCATGCATGTGTCCAGACTCCAGCAGACACGCCTGGATTGGCTATCGTCTACATATCGTGTAGGTTGTGTTGTACATGGCTGTAGTTCTGGTGAGAAATCTAAAAAAAGGTTTCTTGTCATCTCGCAAAATTAGGTGTCATGTGCTTCGGATAACTGTGAGGGTTAAACAGCGACAACTGAGTTCCTCCAAGGGGCTAGTCATTGGGGGCACAAGCACGAAGACTACTCGGCTGCCATCTAGGTCAAGTCGGCTATGTTAATTAGGACATCTATTGATGGACCCCTTTTCTATGAGTTTATCTTTATTTGAGCTTTGATCCTCGTCTAGTTTGTCCGTCGAGATTCATGTTGTCTCCTTTGGGCAGTGAGGTTATGATTTCTTGTCATGTGGCATTTTTCATGTTATATGTTATAATCCGGTGCTTCAGATCAAAATGATGACAACTGTGCCTTCGGGGCACGTGCATGAAGACTTCTAGATAGTCATTGACGAGGTCAAGCCGGCTCCGGTATACAAAATAAAACCAGTACTCCACTATATAGGTAGGAGCCTCCGCGCTTGCTTGCTAGTGTTGCTCTCTTCACACTGTTTCGTCCTCGGCCACATGCTCTCTCTCTCTCTGCTCATCGCTGGTCACAGATCCAGCCGGATCATCTCCGCCGCGGAAGGTGAGAAGGTGCAACGTTCATGCGGTCGTCCTCGGCGACGGCTCTTACCAACTGCCGGCGCATCCCGGTCATCATGCCTTGTCGTTCTCTCCCAAGCACCGCTGCCTAGGGAGGGCCTCTGACCCCTTCTTCCTTGCCGCCATAGTATGGGCAGATCTGGTCTCCCGCCGCCCACCTAGCGACATCCCGGTGACCCTTAGGTATAACTTCCTTCGAAAACCGGCCTTGCTCTACTTCCTGAGCTCCTGACGTCGCTGCATTTGTATCTTTTACTATTTCTCAGGCCCCCTCATAGATAGGATCGATCGGCTGTTCAAAAACCACCTAAATTTTTACTGTTAAGAGGTAAAACTAGTTCATGTACTCAAATCTAGTACTACTTGGTTCAAACAAGGAAGAAAGGGGTGGGGGTGGGGGAAGATTTGTTACCTGAATCGAGGACTTGGTCGAAAGAGGAAATAATGGGGGCGAAAAGTAGCAAAGACTGGCTATCCAACTGGTCTGTAGGTCTAATAGGGAAATAAGGGGAAACGCAGTACAAACTCAATGTAAACCCGATCTATTGGTTGAAGAAGGAAAGAAAGTGAGGACTGGGGGACAGGTCAAGAGAGTAAGTCCAGCACTAGATTTGCTAGCCTCACACAGTATAAGGTGGGTATACCGAACAAAAATGGGACCAACCCAGATATCATGTTCTGATGTTTGTTGCCCCAAGCCACTTATGTATTGCCACTGGTAAAATGTAGCAATCGCACTGTTAAAAGTAAGGACATGTTAAACCAATGTTGTTTTCAATGTAATGCTGCCAGTAATATGAATCAATGGTACTTTTTTTCATGTCCTGCTAAATTTCCCATTAAGATAAGTTGCTTCTTTTTGTTAGAAATGCAACTGTCCTGGTCCGCATACTCTCACGTGCCCAAATACCAACTCTGTAGAAGCTGTTAATGTAATGTTGCTGGTAAAATGAATCAATGAAACCATTAAAGTAATGCCGTATTTAACAGTTGTCATAGTTAATCCTAATTCCCACACTAATATCTAGCAATGTTGTTGCTTTAGAAATTGCTACTGTCCTTTTAGGGAGAAGAGGGAGAGGAGTGTGTGGAAGCGATTTAGGATTGGACGAGAGGGCCGGCGCGTTGTGACTGGATCAAAATCAAAATCAATATACCCTTCAATTAAGAAAGTGGCCCCACATTAACTAGACTACCTTTTATTATGGGTCATAATTGACCATGATTTTCACAAATAAAATATACGTTATACGTTGCAAAAATAATATAATTTGAAAGTACATTCAGATACGAACCAAACGATACAATTTTTGGTGACATGCATTCACAGTTTGCTTGTAAAATATAGTACATGGTCAAACTTTGACACAAAATACGCAAAACAAAAAATACTTCCAAGACCAGCGCCGCTCTTCCGCTCTTCTCCTCTTAAACCACCGCCGCTCCTCTCATGTTCCAATCTAAATCCAGCGCCGCTCCTCTCCTCTTCCATTTCAAAACCACCGCCCCTCCTCTCCCGTTCCAATCCAAAACTAGCATCCCTCCTCTCTCGTTCTAATCCAAAACTAGCGCTGTTCCTCTCCTCTTCCATTCAAAAACCACCGCCGGTGAGTGAAGATGTTGTGGAGAAGTAGATCGATGGAGGGGTACAACCGATACGTGAGGATCGCAGACGGTGACCCTGTGAAGCTAGCTAGGATGTTGGGGATACAGTCTTGGTTTGACAACAAGGACCAACTAGCGGCGACGGCGACATCCATGGCCAAATATCTGCAACAGAGTGAAAAGGCGGCGATACTCCCGAAGGGAGTCACGCGGGAGTACATAGACCTGCTCCTCTGGGACATGGAGCAAACAGATTCACCGAATCCGGTCGTGAGGGAGTGGTGGTGGGAGTGTCTACCCCAGATGGAGCATCCACCAGATATTGAAGGATTGAGCATATACAAGGTGTCGTTTGTGAGGGTGTCGTGCCAGAGTGAGCCAGTGGAGTCTTCGTCGACCGAACCCAACTACAAGAGGAGAAAAACAGTTGCCCCGACGATGCTTCCCTGCCATCCTCTCCCTCGCCGTTCACATCATCTCACGGGGCGGCTGTCTGCCGCCGACGAATAGGAGGGGACTGCCCCCCCCCCCCCAGCCCAATAGTCGGGCAGGTTGTGAATTGTTAGGAGGAGCTTAGGGTTGTTAGTATTTGCAGGTTGTGAATTGTGTTTTGTGTTGTGTATTTTGAGAGTACTTTCAGATATGGATGTCTTTTGAATTTTATATTTGCAGTATTGAGCATATGAAGTATTTTATGAATTCTATAGATCTATTTTTAACACTTAAAAAATGTAGATTCATAGGAGTATAAAAGTGCAGACAATGTGATTCTCAGAAAAGAAACTACAAGTTCAGTTTCACATAAGAAACTGCAACTTTCAGAACCAGAGCACTTATATTAACATGGCCTTTTCAAACAGGGTTAACATGATGTTGGAAGTTTTATTCATGGTTGAAAATGGAACTACCAGCCAGTTAACATCATGTTGATCAACATTCATCCATAGCACATCTTATTATTTAAAAGATTGGTAAGATTTAAGGACCAATGCAATAATAAATCACTTATTATTTAAATATATTTATAACAAAATGCTCAGCCCATGTTTATTTTTTGATAACATTGTTGTGCCCAACCCAACATTATAATTAGAATCAGCCCAGCAAAATCGTGTATTTAGAGAAAGTGCAAATGGCTTGTAATTTTTTAGGAAAAAATATATGGGCCGCATGGACGCTACGTTATTTGTTCACAAAGCCCAGCTAATGGACTGTAATTCTAAAAAAAAGATCAAATAGACTGTAAATTCTACCCCTCAAAAAAATACTATAAATTCTGAAAAATGGGTTGAATACGTGCCACATTTTTGGAGGCTAAAATGTGGGCCAATAGGTCGAAGCCAACGCAAGTCGTTGTCAACTTAGTAAACAAATGATTCTAACATTGTTAGCCGTTGGATTTACATCCAACCACTGACATCCATCTTTTATGTGAGGATCATTTATGTTTTAATTCTTATCTTTTATGTGAGGATCATTGAAATCATCATGCCTAGCTAAAAGGCATTAAACAAAAGCGCTTGTTGGGAGGCAACCCAATTTTATTTTTGTTCCTTCCTTTTTGCTTATTTTTAGTAATAAATAATTCATCTATCCTCTGTTTAGATGTGGTTTTATGTTTTAATTAGTGTTTGTGCCAAGTAGAACCTTTGGGAAGACTTGGGTGAAGTCTTTGTGATCTTGCTGTAAAAAACAGAAACTTTAGTGCTCACGAGATTAGCTGCCATTTTTTAATGGAGAGTGATTGTAGGTTGATTCTTTTTTAATATGATTAATAGACAAATTCCTCGGGTCCACCAATTTATTTGAGAATTGTTGGAGTTACATAAGTATTCGAATGATACAGATTACTACAGACTGTTCTGTTTTTGACAGATTCTGTTTTCATTGTGTTGTTTGCTTATTTTAATGAATCTATGAGTAGTATCGGAGGGTATGAACCATAGAGAAGTTGAAATACAGTAGATATTACACCAATATTAATTTATAATGAATTCACAACAGTACCTAAGTGGTGGTTTTATTTTCTTACACTAACGGAGCTTACGAGTTTTGTGTTGAGTTTTGTGTTGTGAAGTTTTCAAGTTTTGGGTAAAGATTCGGTGGACTATTGAATAAGGAGTGGAAAGAGCCTAAGCTTGGGGATGCCCAAGGCACCCCAAGGAAATATTCAAGGAAAACCAAGAGCCTAAGCTTGGGAATGCCCCGGATGGCATCCCCTCTTTCGTCTTTGTTCATCGGTAACTTTACTTGGAGCTATATTTTTGTTCACCACATGATATGTGTTTTGCTTGGAGCATCATTTTATTTTGTTAGTATTTGCTTTCTGTTATTCATAATAATGTTTTGCATCCTTATTTTCAATAAAAATGTCAATGATAGCCTTTACCATGCTTATTTTGCAAGTATACATGTTGCTGTTTGAAAACAGAAAGTTTACCGCTGTTGTGAAAATTCCCTAGAAATGTCAGAGAATGATATAATATTGAAACTTTTTGAATATTGAGCTATGATAAATCTTATACAGTTTAGTAGTTTTCTCATAATTTTTGGAGTTAGGGAAGTATGATGAATCTTGCATTCTTTACAGACTATACTGTTTTGGCAGATTGCTGTTATGTTTGCATTGTTTGCATATGTTTGCTTGTTTAATGATTCTATTTGAGGAAGGAGTATTAAATATGCAGAGACATTTTGTATGCAAGGTTTTTGCAGTTGTTTATACTAACTTATCTCATGTGTTCTTGTTGAGTTTGGTGTGGATGAAGCTTCCGAGATTTAGGAAACCGAGACATAAAAGGAATTAAGGAGACACAAAAGCTCAAGCTTGGGGATGCCCAAGGCACCCTAAGACAATGTTTCAATAAGTCTCAAGTATCCAAGCTTGGGGATGCCCCGGCAGGCATCCCACCTTTCTTCTTCAACAATTATCGGTTAGTATCGGTTGAACCTATGTTTTTGCTTCTTCACATGAGTTGTGCTATCCTTGAAATGCCATTTTATTTTGTTTTGCTTGACCTTTGAATAAAGTACTTAAAGATCTGAAATACTTAAATGAGATAGAGTCCTCACATAGCTAAATAATTATTCGACTACTCGTTGATCTTCACTTATATCTTTTTGGAGTAGTTTGTAATTTACTCGTGTGCTTCACTTATATCCTATGAGTAAATGGTTGAATGAGTTGAATGTCATAAATATGAAATTATATATGTTTCATATGCCTACCCCATTGGGAGTAATGACTTCACATGTAAGAAGTATAGGTGGTAAATTTATTGAAGGTTAGCAAACATTGTATTGGTCACTTGAACAATTCATGAAAGAATGTTGAAGGAAGAGAGATTTCACATATAAATATACTATCTTAGACATCTTCTATGATTGTGAGCCCCATTAATTATTTACAAACCTGAGAAAATTAGTTGAAATTGGACAAGGAAGACAACATAATGATTTATTCTTGGGTATATTTGTATAGAAGTTATATTGTTATAGATCCTCCAACATGTGGTGCTTGCTATTCAGAATCCTTTGCTAGCCTAAATATCTGTACTAAGCGGGAATACTGCTTGTGCACCCAAATCCCTTGAACCAAGTTTCTTCCATGAGTGTCCACCATATCCACCTATTTGCGGTATTTACCCGCCATTCCAAGTAAATTTGCATGTGCCAAACTCTAAACCTTCAAATAATAATCTGTTTTGTAAGCCCGAATCGCTCATGTAGCGACTAGGGGCTGTCAGTATCTTCCATGCTAGGTGGGTTATTCTCACGATGAGTGGACTCCGCCCATCATTCACGAGAAAAATGGCTGGTAACTGGGATGCCCAATCCCATGATCAAAAGATCAAAATCAAATCAAAATAATTGCAAACAAAACTCCCCCAGGATTGTTGTTAGTTGGAGGCACCCGTTGTTTCGGGCAAGCCATGCATTGATGATTGTTGGTGGAGGGGGAGTAAACACTTTACCATTCTGTTAGGGAACCGCCTATAATGTATGTAGTATGGAAGATTGGGAACTCTTGGTTGTTATGTTGACAATGAAAGCATACCTCTCAAAATTATTTATCTCTATTTCAAAATCGAGCTCTGGCACCTCTACAAATCTTTGCTTCCCTTTGCGAAGGGCCTATCTTTTACTTTTATGCAAGAGTCAGTAGTATTCCTTCTCATTCCAATCTACTCTTTAGTTGGCAAGCATTATGTGATGGGGAAAGATCTAAGCATATATGGCCATTCAAATATATTTGATCATGAATTATTACTGTTGACAATTATCTGTATGATAAGTAAGTTGGGAGGCGAAACATTAAGCCCGTATCTTTCTCTGTGTTGGATCGATGCTATTTGTTCTAAAAATATGCTTTGAGTAGTAGCAACTATGGAAGACTATATGACAGTTGTGTGTGTGGGATTTGCTAAATCAAAGATCTTACATACACTCTTCCTGAAAATAAGATGAATTGCAATTGTTTGATGACTGAGAACATAGTTTGCTAGCTTTCAAGAAAGTTTACGGTCTATGATTTTACATGTGAATAGCTTGTTACTTGATCGTCAAAAGTTTTATGAGATGAGCTACTATTATGACAAATAATAATGCTAGAAAAGGTGACTAAAATTATCATTGATAAAACTTTTGCACCTGCTAGCATTCACACTTCATAAATTCTTTCTTTTATCATTTACCTACTCAAGGACGAGCAGGAATTAAGCTTGGGGATGCTGATACGTCTCCAACGTATCTATATTTTATGAAGTATTCATGCTATTATATTATCTGTTTTGGATGTTTATGGGATTTATTATACACTTTTATATTATTTTTGGGACTAACCTATTAACCGAAGGCCCATCCCAAATTGATGTTTTCTTGCCTATTTTGGTGTTTCGAAGAAAAGGAATATCAAACGGAATCCAAACAAAATGAAACCTTCAGGAGAGTTATTTTTGGAACGGAAGCAATCCAGGAGACTTGGAGTTTATGTTAGGGAAGCAACGAGGAAGCCACGAGGAAGGGAGGCGCACCCTGCCCCCTGGGCGCGCCCCCCACCCTCGTGGGCCCCTCGTGGCTCCCCTGACCGAATTCTTTCGCCTATATATGTCCATATACCCTAAAAACATCGAGGAGCACAATAGATCGGGAGTGCCGCCGCCACAAGCCTCTGTAGCTAGCAAAAACCAATCAGGTCCCTGTTTCGGCACCCTGCCGGAGGGAGGACCCATCACCGGTGGCCATCTTCATCATCTCGGTGCTCTCCATAACAAGGAGGGAGTAGTTCACCCTCGGGGCTGAGGGTATGTACCAGTATCTATGTGTTTGATCTCTCTCTCTCTCTCTCGCGCGCGTTCTTGATTTGGCACGATCTTGATGTATCGCGAGCTTTGCTATTATAGTTGGATCTTATGATGTTTCTCCCCCTCTACTCTCTTGTAATGGATTGAGTTTTCCCTTTGAAGTTATCTTATCGGATTGAGTCTTTAAGGATTTGAGAACACTTGATGTATGTCATGCCATGCTTATCTGTGGTGACAATGGGATATTCACGTGATCTACTTGATGTATGTTTTGGTGATCAACTTGCGGGTTCCATGAAATTATGCATAGGGGTTGGCACACGTTTTCGTCTTGACTCTCCAGTAGAAACTTTGGGGCACTCTTTGAAGTACTTTGTGTTGGTTGAATAGATGAATCTGAGATTGTATGATACATATCGTATAATCATGCCCACGGATACTTGAGGTGAGATTGGAGTATCTAGGTGACATTAGGGTTTTGGCTGATTTGTGTCTTCAGGTGTTATTCTAGTATGAACTCTATGATAGATCCAACGGAAAGAATAGCTTCATGTTATATTACTACGGACTCTTGAATAGATCGATCAGAAAGGATAACTTTGAGGTGGTTTCATATCCTACAATAATCTCTTCGGTTGTTCTCCGCTATTAGTGACTTTGGAGTGACTCTTTGTTGCATGTTGAGGGATAGTTATATGATCCAATTGTGTTATAACTGTTGAGAGAACTTGCA
The DNA here is from genome assembly GCF_018294505.1 of Triticum aestivum. Classification (NCBI taxonomy): domain Eukaryota; kingdom Viridiplantae; phylum Streptophyta; class Magnoliopsida; order Poales; family Poaceae; genus Triticum; species Triticum aestivum. The sequence goes on from NC_057810.1 coordinate 496,656,415, forward strand.
CTAGTGAAAGTATGCACCCTAGGCCTTGTTTCCAAGCATTGCAATACCATTTACGCTCACTTTTGTTACTTGCTACCTTGCTGTTTTTATAATTTCAGATTACAAAAACCTATATCTACCATCCATATTGCACTTTGTATCACCATCTCTCCGCCGAACTAGTGCACCTATACAATTTACCATTGTATTGGGTGTGTTGGGGACACAAGAGACTCTTTATTATTTGGTTGCAGGGTTGTTTGAGAGAGGCCATCTTCATCCTACGCCTCCCACGGATTGATAAACCTTAGGCCATCCACTTGAGGGAAATTTGCTACTTTCCTACAAACCTCTACACTTGGAGGCCCAACAACGTCTACAAGAAGAAGGTTGCCTAGTAGACATCAAGCTCTTTTCTGGCGCCGTTGCCGGAGGTGAGTGCTTGAAGGTATATCTTTAGATCTTGCAATCGAATCTTTTAGTTTCTCGTTTATCACTAGTTTAGTCTATAAAAGAAATACTACAAAAAAATGGAATTGAGTTTGCCTCATGCACTTCATCTTTTTAATATCTTTCATGAGAATAATGGAAAGGAAAATTGTGCTCAAGTGCTAGAAGAAGAAGTCTATAAAACTTTTAGTACTAAATCTTTGAATGATGAGCATGATTGCAATGTTGTTAGTATGAACTCTTTGAATATCCACATTACTAATGATGATTGCACTAGTTATGATGAAAATGTCTCTTATAAGCATGTCAATTTTTTGGAGTGCATAGTGTTTGCAAGTACACACCAAATAGAGAAGATAGATTTTGCAAGAGGCATAAGTATTAAGAAACTAAATGGTTGCAAGAAAGGCTAGATGTGAGTGCTGAAAATTTAAAATTTCTTTACCGTACTTGTGAACTTTGCAATGAACATGGTCATTTTAATCTTCGATGCAAATTGTTTCATGATCAAATCGTGTCCAAAAATTGTGATAACTTGATTTCCCTTGCGCATCATAATGAACTTAGTTTGCTTTTGGGTTATGAAGAAATGAAATGTTTAACTAAGCATATTCCAAAATTTAACCTTAAGAAATTTCTTGATATTGATCTAGAGGAAATTTATATGTATTGTGCGGTGAATTGTATTGAGAATCCTTATATTGCCAATTACATAAATAAAAGAAAGCAAATAGAAGATGAAGAGAATACTAATTAAAGGGAAGAGACTTCCCAATATCCTCCTATTATTTCTTATGATGAATCAGGTAACAAGGAGCAGCCTTCTATTCAACCAATCTCATTAATAAGGAGCTCAAAAAAGAGGGTTAAACCCACACATGATGTGAAGAAGAAAAAGAAAATACGGAGAAGCAAAGGTAGAAAGGTATCCCTCCCAAATGATGTTGCTCCTATTACTCATTGTGATGATGATAATTTCTATACTATTGGTGTTATCCATACTATTAATGATGATAGTGATTATGCTTATGATATGAAAAGGCCCAATCTTGGGGAAGATATGTTTGATGAGGATGACATGTTCGAGAATATATTTGCTGAAATTAATATTTGTCCCAAGCTTGGGGATGCTACGTTTAATGAAGATGATATTTTTAGCCTCCCATGTTTTGATGAGCAAATTTATTATGATGATAGCATGCCTCCTATTTATGATGGTTATATTGATGAAACTGGATTTGGGGAGGTTATGACTTTATTTAGTGATGAATCCACCATTTTGGAAGAGGTTTCAATTGATTATGATGAGAACAAAGTTGCTACTTATGATGATTATTGTGATGAAACTTATGCTATAAAAAGTAGTGATGATTATATGTATAGAAGTTGTCATGATAATGATTAACCTTTTCCTGAACATTAATCTTTTAATGTGGAAACAATTTATAGTATTCGAGTCTCTTATGATACCCCCACTATTATAAATAAGATGAATTTTGCTTATGTGGAGAGTAATAAAAATTATATGCTTGTAGATCATGAAAAGAATGCTTTATGTTATGGTTATATTGTTGAATTCATTCATGATGCTACTGAAAATTATTATTAGGGAGGAACATATGCTTGTAGGAATTGCAATAATATCAAGTTCTCTCTCTATGTGCTTAAAATCTTGAAGTTATGCTTGTCTTCCCTTCCTATGCTAGATGATTATTGTTCCCATATGTTGTTTTCTCAAAAAATTCCTATTCATAGGAAGTGGGTTAGGCTTAAATGTGCTAGTCATATGCTTGATGATGCTCCCGTTATGTTTCAATTCTTATCTTTTATGTGAGCATCACTGAGATCATCGTGCCTAGCTAAAAGGCATTAAAGAAAAGCGCTTGTTGGGAGGCAACCCAATTTTATTTTTGTTTGCTTGATTTTTGCTTCTTTTTAGTAAAAAATAATTCATCTAGCCTCTGTTTAGATGTCTTTTTATGTTTTAATTAGTGTTTGTGCCAAGTAGAACCTTTAGGAAGACTTGGGTGAAGTCTTTGTGATCTTGCTGTAAAAAACAGAAACTTTAGCGCTCACGAGATTAGTTGCCATTTTTTACTGGAGAGTGATTTTAGGTTGATTATTTTTTAGTATTATTAATAGACAAATTCCTCAGGTCCACCAATTTATTTCAGAATTGTTGGAGTTACAGAAGTATTCGAATGATACAGATTACTATAGATTGTTCTGTTTTTGACAGATTCTGTTTTCATTGTGTTGTTTGCTTATTTTGATGAATCTATGAGTAGTATCGGAGGGTATGAACCATAGAGAAGTTGAAATACAGTAGATAATACACCAATATGAATTTAGAATGAATTCACAACAGTACCTAAGTGGTGGTTTTATTTTCTTACACTAACGGAGCTTACAAGTTTTGTGTTGAGTTTTGTGTTGTGAAGTTTTCAAGTTTTGGGTAAAGATTCGATGGACTATGGAATAAGGAGTGACAAGAGCCTAAGCTTGGGGATTCCCAAGGCACACCAAGGTAATATTCAATGACAACCAAGAGCCTAAGCTTGGGGATGCCCTGGATGGCATCCCCTCTTTCGTCATCGTTCATCGGTAACTTTACTTGGAGCTATATTTTATTCACCACAGGATATGTGTTTTTTTTGGAGCGTCATTTTATTTTGTTATTATTTGCTTTATGTTATTTATAATAATGTTTTGCATCCTTATTTTCAATAAAAATGTCAAGGGTAGCTTTACCATGCTTATTTTGCAAGTATACATGTTGCTGTTTCAAAACAGAAAGTTTACCGCTATTGCAAATATTCCCTAGAAAAGTCAGAGAATGATATAATATTGAAATTTTTTGAATATTGAGCGCTGGTACATCTTACACAGTTTAGTATTTTTCTCATAATTTTTGGAGTTAGGAAAGTATGATGAATCTTGCATTCTTTACAGACTATTCTGTTTTGGCAGATTGCTGTTATGTTTGCATTGTTTGCATATGTTTGCTTGTTTAATGATTCTATTTGAGTATAGGAGTATTAAATATGCAGAGACATTTAGTATGAAATGTTGAATTATAATTTTTGTGATTTGTTATAGTAGAAAATGATAAGGTTTTTGCATTGTTTTATACTAACTTATCTCACAAGTTCTTGTTGAGTTTGGTGTGGATGAAGCTTTCGAGATTTAGGAAACCGAGATATAAAAGGAATTAAGGAGACACAAAAGCTCAAGATTGGGGATGCCCAAGGCACCCTAATATAATATTTCAAGAAGTCTCAAGTATCCAAGCTTGGGGATGCCCCGGTAGGCATCCCACCTTTCTTCTTCAACAATTATCGGTTCGTATTGGTTGAACCTAAGCTTTTGCTTCTTCACATGAGTTGTGCTATCCTTGAAATGACATTTCATTTTGTTTTGCTTGCTGTTTGAATAAATTACTTAAAGATCTGAAATACTTAAATGAGATAGAGTCCTCACATAGCTAAATAATTATTTGACTACTCATTGATCTTCACTTATATCTTTTTGGAGTAGTTTGTCATTTACTCGTGTGCTTCACTTATATCCTATGAGTAAATGGTTGAATGAGTTGAATGTCATAAATCTGAAATTATATATGTTTCATATGCCTACCCCATTGGGAGTAATGACTTCACATCTAAGAAGTAGAGGTGGTAAATTTATTGAAGGTTAGCAATCATTGTATTGGTCACTTGAACAATTCATGAAATAATGTTGAAGGAAGAGAGATTTCACATATAAATATACTAACTTAGACATATATTCTATGATTGTGAGCCCCATTAATTATTTTTAAACCAGAGCAAATTAGTTGAAATTGGACAAGGAAGACAACATAATGAGTTATGCTTGGGTATATTTGTATAGAAGTTATATTGTTCTAGATCCTCCAACATGTGGTGCTTGCTATTCAGAATCCTTTGCTAGCCTAAATATCTGTACTAAGCGAGAATACTGCTTGTGCACCCAAATCCCTTGAACCAAGTTTCTTCCATGAGTGTCCACCATATCCACCTATTTGCGGTATTTACCCGCCGTTCCAAGTAAATTTGCATGTGTCAAACTCTAAATCTTCAAATAATAATCTGTTTTGTAAGCCCGAATCGCTCATGTAGCGACTAGGGGCTGTCAGTATCTTCCATGCTAGGTGGGTTATTCTCACGATGAGTGGACTCTGCTCATCATTCACGAGAAAAATGGCTGGTAACTGGGATGCCCAGTCCCATGATCAAAAGATCAAAATCAAATCGAAATAATTGCAAACAAAACTCCCCGAGGATTGTTGTTAGTTGGAGGCACCCGTTGTTTCGGGCAAGCCATGGATTGATGATTGTTGGTGGAGGGGGAGTAAAAACTTTACCATTCTGTTTGGGAACCACCTATAATGTATGTAGTATGGAAAATATTGGGAACTCTTGGTTGTTATGTTGACAATGAAAGGATACCTCTCAAAATTATTTATCTCTATTTCAAAATCGAGATCTGGCACCTCTACAAATCTCTGCTTCCCTCTGCGAAGGGCCTATCTTTTACTTTTATGCAAGAGTCAGTAGTATTCCTTCTCATTCCAATCTACTCTTTAGTTGGCAAGCATCATGTGATGGGGAAAGATCTAAGCATATAGGGCCATTAAAATAAATTTGATCATGAATTATTACTGTTGACAATTATCTATATGATAAGTAAGTTGGGAAGCGAAACATTAAGCCCCTATCTTTCTCTATGTTCGATCGATGCTATTTGTTCTAAAAATATGCTTTGAGTGGTAGCAATTACGGAAGACTATATGACAGTTGAGTATGTGGGATTTGCTAAACCAAAGATCTTACATATACTCTTCCTGAAAATAAGATGAATTGCAATTGTTTGATGACTGAGAACATAGTTTGCTAGCTTTCAAGAAATTTATGGTCTATGCTTTAACATGTGAATAGCTTGTTACTTGATCATGAAAAGTTTTATGAGATGAGCTACTATTATGACATATAATGATGCTAGAAAAGGTGATTGAAATTATCATTGATCAAACATGTGCACCTGCTAGCATTCACACTTCATAAATTCTTTATTTTATCATTTACCTACTCGAGGACGAGCAGGAATTAAGCTTGGGGATGCTGAGACGTCTCCAACGTATCTATAATTTATGAAGTATTCATGCTATTATATTATTTGTTTTGGATGTTTATGCGATTTATTATACACTTTTATATTATTTTTGGGACTAACCTATTAACCGGAGGCGCATCCCAAATTGTTGTTTTCTTGCCTATTTTAGTGTTTCGAAGAAAAGGAACATCAAACGGAGTCCAAACGGAATGAAACCTTCGGGAGAGTTATTTTTCAAACGGAAGCAATCCAGGAGACTTGGAGTTTACGTCACGGAAGCAACGAGGAAGCCACAAGGCAGGGAGGCGCGCCCTACCCCCTGGGCGTGCCCCCACCCTCGTGGGCCCCTCGTGGCTCCCCTGACTGACTTCTTTTGCCTATATATGTTCATATACCCTAAAACCATCGAGGAGCACAATAGATTGGGAGTTCCGTCGCCGCAAGCCTCTGTAGCCAGCAAAAACCAATCGGGTCCCTGTTTCGGCACCCTGCCGGAGGGAGGACCCATCACCGGTGGCCATCTTCATCATCTTGGCGCCCTCCATGACGAGGAGGGAGTAGTTCACCCTCGGGGCTGAGTGTATGTACCAGTAGCTATGTGTTTGATCTCTCTCTCTCTCTCTCTCTCTCTCTCTCGTGTTCTAGATTTGGCACGATCTTGATGTATCGCGAGCTTTTCTATTATAGTTGGATCTTATGATGTTTCTCCCGCTCTACTCTCTTGTAATGGATTGAGTTTTCCCTTTGAAGTTATCTTATAGGATTGAGTCTTTAAGGATTTGAGAACACTTGGTGTATGTCGTGCCGTGCTTATCTGTGGTGACAATGGGATATTCACGTGATCTACTTGATGTATGTTTTGGTGATCAACTTGCGGGCTCCGTGAACTTATGCTTAGGGGTTGTCACACGTTTTCGTCTTGACTCTCCGGTAGAAACTTCGGGGCACTCTTTGAAGTACTTTGTGTTGGTTGAATAGATGAATCTGAGATTGTGTGTTGCATATCATATAATTGTGCCCACGGATACTTGAGGTGACATTGGAGTATCTAGGTGACATTAGGGTTTTCGTTGATTTGTGTCTTAAGGTGTTATTCTACTATGAAATATATGATAGATCCAACGGAAAGAATAGCTTCATGTTATTTTACTACGGACTCTTGAATAGATCGATCAGAAAGGATAACTTTGAGGTGGTTTCATACCCTACAATAATCTCTTCGTTTGTTCTCCGCTATTAGTGACTTTGGAGTGACTCTTTGTTGCATGTTGAGGGATAGTTATATGATCCAATTATGTTATTATTGTTGAGAGAACTTGCATTAGTGAAAGTATGAACCCTAGGCCTTGTTTCCAAGCATTGCAATACCATTTATGCTCACTTTTGTTACTTGCTACCTTGCTGTTTTTATAATTTCAGATTACAAAAACCTATATCTACCATCCATATTGCACTTGTATCACCATCTCTTCGCCGAACTAGTGACCTATACAATTTACCATTGTATTGGGTGTGTTGGGGACATAAGAGAATCTTTGTTATTTGGTTGCAGGGTTGTTTGAGAGAGACCATCTTCATCCTACGCCTCCCACAGATTGATAAACCTTAGGTCATCCACTTGAGGGAAATTTGCTACTGTCCTACAAACCTCTGCACTTGGAGGCCCAACAACGTCTACAAGAAGAAGGTTGCTTAGTAGACGTCAAGCTCTTTTCTGGCGCCGTTGCCGGTGAGGTGAGTGCTTGAAGGTATATATTTAGATCTTGCAATCGAATCTTTTAGTTTCTTGCTTTATCACTAGTTTAGTCTATAAAAGAAAAACTACAAAAATGGAATTGAGTTTGCCTCATAAACTTCCTCTTTTTAATATCTTTCATGAGAATAATGGAAAGGAAAATTGTGCTCAAGTGCTAGAAGGAGAAGTTTATAAAATGTTTGGTACTAAATCTTTGAATGATGAGCATAATTGCAATGTTGTTAGTATGAACTCTTTGAATATCCGTAGTACTAATGATGATTGCACTAGTTATGATGAAAATGTCTCTTATAAGCATGTCAATTTTTGTGGAGTGCATAGAGTTTGCAAGTACACACCAAATAGAGAAGACAGATTTTTCAAGAGGCATAAGTATTTAGAAACTAAATGGTTGCAAGAAAGGCTAGATGTGAGTGCTGAAAATTTAAAATTTCTTTACCGTACTTGTGAACTTTGCAATGAACATGGTCATTTAAATCTCTGATGCAAATTGTTTCCTGATCAAATCGTGTCCAAAAATTGTGATGACTTGATTTCCCTTGCGCATCATAATGAACTTAGTTTACTTTTGGGTTATGAAGAAATGAAATGTTTAACTAAGCATATTCCAGAATTTAAACTTAAGAAATTTCCTTATATTGATCTAGAGGAAATGCTAGAGAGTAATTGTGGATTGCCAGAAATACTTTTGTTAAAGTTAGTGATTCCCGTAGCATGCACGTATGGTGAACCATTATGTGATGATGTCGGAGCATGATTTATTTATTGATTGTCTTCCTTTTGTGGAGGTCGGGATCGTGCGATGGTTAACTCCTACCAACCCTTCCCCTAGGAGCATGCATTTAGTACATTGTTTTGGTAGCTGATAGACTTTTGCAATAAGTATGTGAGTTCTTTATGACTAATGTTGAGTCCATGGATTATACGCACTCTCACCCTTCCACCATTGCTAGCCTCTCTAGTACCGTGCAACTTTCGCCGGTGCATTCCACCCACCATATACCTTCCACAAAACAGCCACCATACCTACCTATTATGGCATTTCCATAGCCATTCCGAGATATATTGCCATGCAACTTCCACCGTTTCGTTCTAAGTTTTGAGTTGTAAGTTTTGAGTTGTAAGTAAATAAAAGTGTGATGATCATCATTATTAAAGCATTGTCCCATGTGAGGAAAGGATGATGGAAGCTATGATTCCCTCACAAGTTGGGATGAGTCTCCGGACTTTATGAAAAATAAAAGAGGCCAAAGAAGCCCAAATAAAAAAAGGCCAAAGAAGCCCACCAAAAAGAAAAAAAAGAAGAAAAAAATGAGAGAAAAGAGAGAAGGGACAATGTTACTATCCCTTTTCCACACTTGTGCTTCAAAGTAGCACCACGATCTTCAAGATAGAAAGTCTCTTATATTTTCACTTTCATATACTACTGGGAATTTTTCATTATAGAACTTGGCTTGTATATTCCAATGATGGGCTTCCTCAAATTGCCCTGGGACTTCATGAGAAAGCGAGTTGGATACACACCCACTTAGTTTCTTTTGAGCTTTCATACACTTATAGCTCTAGTGCATCTGTTGCATGGCAATCCCTACTCACTCACATTGATATCTATTGATGGGCATCTCCATAGCCTGTTGATACTCCTAGTTGATGTGAGACTATCTCCTTGTTTTGTCTTCTCCACAACCACCATATTCTATTCCACCAATAGTATTATATCAATGGCTCACGTTCATGTATTGCATGAAAGTTGAAAAAATTTGAGAATACTAAAGTATGAAACAATTGCTTGGCTAAAACCGGTCTTGTGCATGATTTAATACTTTGTGTGATGAAGATGGAGCATATCCAGACTATACGATTTTGTAGGTATAACTTTCTTTGGACATGTTATTTTGAGAAGACATGATTGCTTTGTTACTATGCTTGAAGTATTATTGTTTTTATATCAATATTAAAGTTTTGTTTTGAATCTTATGGGTCTGAATATTCATGCCACAATGAAGAAAATTATATGGATAAATATGTTAGGTAGCATTACACATCAAAAATCCCATTTTTATCATTTACCTACTCGAGGACGAGCATGAATTAAGCTTGGGGATGATTGATATGTCTCCAACGTATCTATAATTTTTTACTGTTCCATGCGATTATATTATATGTTTTGGATGTTTTATATGCATTAATAGGTTATTTTATATTATTTTTGGGACTAACTTATTAACCTAGAGCCCAGTGCTAGTTTTTTTCTTGTTTTTGAGTTTCGCAGAAAAAGATATCAAACGGAGTCCAAATGGAATAAAACTTTCGCGATGATTTTTCTTGGACCAGAAGACACCTACGAGACTAGGAGATGAAGTTAGAAGACCCACGAGGCGACGACAAGCCATAGGGTTGCACCCTAGGGGGTCGCCCCTGGCTTGTGGTTCCATTGGGAGTCCACCGACCTACTTCTTCATCCTATAAATTCACATATATTCCAAAACCCTCAGAGAGAGCCACGAAAATAATTTTCCACCGCCGCAGGTCTCTGACCTCGTGAGATCTTTTTCGATACTCCGCCGGAGGGGGATTCGATCAAGGAGGGCATCTACATCAATCCTATTGCCCTTCTGATGAAGCGTGAGTAGCTTAGTCCATTGATAGTAGCTAGATGGCTTCTTCTCTCTCTTTGATTCTCAATACCATGTTCTCCTCGATGTTCTTGGAGTTCTATCCGATGTAATATTGTTTTGCGGTGTGTTTGTCGAGATTTGATGAATTGTGGATTAATGGTCAACTTATATATGAATTTTTTGAATCTTATCTGAATTCTTAAATGCATGACTTGATATCTTTGTATTTCTCATCAAATTATCAGTTTAGTTTGGCCAACTAGATTGGTATTTTCTGCAATGGGAGAGGTGCTTAGTTTTAGGTTCAATCTTGCGGTGTCCTCACCCAGTGATATAGTAGGGGTAACGAGGCACGTATTGTATTGTTGCCATCAGGGATAAAAAGATGGGGTTTTCATCATATTCCTTGAGTTTATCCCTCTACATCATGTCATCTTACTTAAGGCGTTACTCCATTCTTTATGAACTTAATACTCTAGATGCATGTTGGATAGCGGTCGATGTGTGGAGTAATAGTAGTAGATGCAGAATCGTTTCGATCTACTTGACACAGACGTCATGCCTATATGCATAATGATTGCCTTGGATATCATCATAAATTTGCGTTTTTCTATCAATTGCTCGACAATAATTTGTTCACCCACCGTATTATTTGCCTTAATGAGAGAAGCCTCTACTGAAACTATGGGCCCCGGATCTATTTTCCATCATATTTGCTTTCCAATTTACAATTTTGCAATCTTTTTATTTTTAGATCTATAAACCAAAAAAACCAAAAATATTTAGTTATCTTTTATTTTTATCTGTCTCTATCAGATCTCACCTTTGCAATTGACCGTGAAGAAATTGACAATCTATTTATCATGTTGGGTGCAAGTGTTTGATATTTTGCACAGGTGCATATATTGGGGACTTGCGTGTACCTCCTACTGGATTGATACCTTGTTCTCTAACTGAAGGAAATACTTATATCTACTTTGCTGCATCACCCTTTCCTCTTCAAGGGAAAAACAACGCAAGCTCAAGAAGTAGCACCCCACATTTCAGACAAGCATGTCCTTAAGCCATGGTTCCCCCTCCCATCCCCTCCGCCCCCATTCGTACACCGAGGCTGCAAAAACCCATGAAGCCTCACACCCTCCTCCATCCGCCACCTAGCTGGAGCCTCAACCCCAACGACGTCGTCCACAGCAATACCTCGACGTCCCTCATCCACCGCACCGGATGTGGACCCGTCATCAATCTCGTCGTCCCACCGGTTCAGCCACCCGTCATCCACCTCCAAGGAGCTGCCCCGACATTCGCTTCGTCTTTCGCACCACCTCCATTCCCACAACATCGTCTTCAACTGCACCACCGGAAGAGCAGCACCATCATCGATTTCTCGGATGAAGTTGAGGCCTAATCGGGGCCACCAAAGACGTTCTACACTAATCGCTGTATTTTCTTCTTGATTCGATCTCATGGTGTTGCCGGCGCTCGGTCCGAAGCCGCCATCGCGTGGCTCCATCTACGGAGGTGTCACCAGCCACTTCCTCCATAGCGTCGATCCCTCGATGGCGACGTCCACATTAGTAGGAGCAATTGCTGCTCCGGCTCTCGCTGGTCCTTCGGCTGCTACTTCGACCCTCGCTCACGCTGCTGCTCTGCTCTTGCCCTTGGTCCCCTGCCTTGTCTACTCTTGCTCTAGCTCCCGCTGCTGCTCTTGCTCTTGCTCTTGCTTGCAATGCTGCTGCACAAGCAACAACTCTAGCTCTCGCTCGAGTCCCTGCTACTGCTACCCGAGATGGTGCTACATGGCCAGTTGCCCTGGCTCTCGCACACGTTGCTGCTTTAGGCACTACTGCCTCGGTTGCTCTCTAGTAGTACTTTCCCTTCTTGAGCGGCTATCGATTTAGATCACTGCTCCTCTGCCACTAGTGATCGAGTGGTCAAAACTATTAGGGCACTGCTTTTCTGCTACTAGTGCATTCAGTTTTGACAACAAAATTTAGTTTTGATAGTTAAATTCAGTTTCGACAGTTAAGTTTAGAGATGAGGGGCTGATGTATTTTACATCTAGCACTTTTTGGTGATGTATTTTATTTACATCATCTATTGCAGATGCTATTAGAATACCACTTCAGGTTTATGTTGTCTCTCTTGTCCCGCTTTAGCCTCGCCGTCGTACACCTCATCAGAGCTGCTCCAACGACGAAATCCTCCATCACAGCGGAGTAGTACCCTAGACTCCATCTCCAGACGCCTAAGATCCTTTTCCCCTCCTTCGACAGCCACATCAGCCCCAGCATCCTCAGCTACCAACCCAACGATGCTGGGATCCACATGGCTTCGCCATAGAGGTTGTACACTTGTTGCATTGTTTTTTTACTTTACAGCTTATATATATTGTCCACTGAGCATGCCTAGTAATGAGCAATACGATTTGTTTCTCCTATATGACAAGCAGTTTGTATTAGGCAAGTTAGCTATCTGTGATGGACTCTCTCGAGAGATATCATTATTTATTTCTCCGCGTTGGAGTTGTGCATGTGTAGATGGGCCTGGGAGTTGAGCTAGTAGGGCAGTGGCCTGGGTCCAAAGTATTATTTATTCCTTTACTGTCTCTTTCAAAGAAAAACCATAGGAATTTTAATATCCACATGGCCCTCCTTTTTAAATTACTATTCATGAAGAACAAGACTAAGTGATAGTAGCATAATAGCATTATAACTGTACACTTTCTTGTGGTTTAACTTAATTTGACCATGCTTCTTTGCATTCCTATGAGCCAAACACCCAGATTGATAGAAATCATGTATTTGCAAATGCTCTATTTTGCACGTACATTCTTGTCCTATTCCTGTGTATTTCCTATCCCTGCATTGTTAGAATCCTCCAATTCAAACGAGCCCTTATAGAATTACTTCTATTACATATAGGTGTCGAAGAAAACCTTGAGTGGTTTGTTTCGCTCCTTCCACACCGTCATCTACTATAGCTTAGCTCCTCAATGATGGAAGGGTCCAGTCCAGCAGGGATCTGCCCTCCAGACTATCTTTCGCCGCCTCAGATCTTCTTCCACGCCGCCGGCAGCCACCACAACTACATTACCATCATCAACTGAGCAGATGACCTTGAGGACTACATGGGTCCACAAGAGAGGTCGCACCCTTTCGGGTCTACTTACGTTATGCATCACTTAAAATTACCTACTACTTTATCGTCCTCTTCACCTGTTAGACTCCGAGTTAGCTCCAAACTAATGCTCAAACTTAAGTTTTTAATGGTTGTGGGGTACATATCAGTGGAACAATGAATATTATCTATTTACTACCTGGTTAATCTCGGGTGTCTACTATGACTTTCATGTTGGGTGGGAAACAAACAGTTACGGAGCCATTATCTGTATTTTTTAATGACAGCTATTATCTACCCGCTATCACTGGTTTTGGATCTGTCCACAGGTTGCTACCATCACTCTAGATTTCTTCATGCACTCCTTACATAATCTCACTATGTTTTATTCCTCTGCATGTCAGTTGTTGTACACAATGGTACTGAACATGTAGAGCAAAACTGATGAGCCTTGCATGGCAATAAAATTTCATGCATATGTTGCTCCATGGTGGGCGCAAAGGCAGCCCCCTCCCCCATTCCAGATTGTAATCAAGAGCAAGATAACTATTCAGAGGGGGATTCAGAGGGAGCAGACCACTCCTGTTTACCCCCTGAGGTCTTTTCTCTAACTTGCAATGTTGATGTTGGTCATATCATGCATATGGCACCTTGCATTGCTTACTTTATACATTACAAATGTCATCTGCTTAGTTTAGACATGCTTTGTGTGAATACCATTTGTTTACTTTCTATACATATATATGAATTATGCAATACCATCTTGTTTAGCCCGACATCATATATGTGAATTTTGCAATGCCATCCTTCTTAGCCAGTCATCTTATATGTGAATTATATCATACCATCCTTTTTTTCATTACGTAGTACATCTACCAACAATGTAAGTACATTCAACTACTCTTCCTATGCATCAGCCATTTTACACGGTGAAGGAAAAATCTGGAGCAAAAATAAGGTCTTTAGAGTAGACAATGCTATCTCATGAAGCGCATATCTTGCTGGTTACTGATAGATCCTTAGAGGAGGATTCAGAGATAGATGACCAGTCCTATCCCCCCCCCCCGAGGTGTATGCTCTTTACTTGGCATGGTTATCTTTCTCATATCATGCATATGGTGCCTTGCCTTGCTATGGCATTTTCTTAGTTTAGATATTCTTTGTGTGAATGCCACCTGTTTAGTGTCTAATTACCATATATATGTGAATTATGCAATGGCATCTTGTTGCAAGGCATTATACATATGAATTATACAATGCTATGTTGTTGCAAGGCATTATGTATGTGAATTATGCAATGCCATGTTGTTTAGCCAAGCATCATATATGTGAATTATATCATGCCGTCCTTTTTTTGTATCACGTATTCCATTTGTCGACAATGTTCTTATATTCAACTACTCTTCATGTGCATCAGCCATTTGCATTGGTGATGGAAAAATATGGAGTGAAAATGAGGTCTTCAGAGCAGACAATGCCACCTGCTGAAGCAGATATCTTGCGGGTTATAGATAGCTCCTCGGAGGAGGATTCAGAGACAGATGATCAGTTCTATTTCCCCCCTGAGGTGTATGCTCAAACTTGGCAGGGTTATATTACTCAAACTATGTGTATGTTGTCCTGCATTGCTTAGTTTTTACATCATATACAAAATATTGAATGTCATCTGCTTAGTTTAGACATCATATATGTGATTTCCATATGCTTACTTGCTTAGTACATAAATCATATATAGTATTTGAATTATATCATGCCATCATGTTTACATAGACAACATGTATCAGAATTATGACATGCCATCCCATTTAATAAAGACATCATATTAGATCATCTCATCTTGTTTACATAGTCATCATATTTTGAATTTTGTCATTCTATCTGTGAATTATATCATGCCATATGGTTTCCATAGACGGCATGTATGTGAATTATAGCATGCCAACCACTTTAATAGACACATCATATAGTTATATCATGTCATCTTGTTTACATAGTCATCATATTGTGAATTATGTCATTCTATCCTATTTAGTTAGCCATCATATATGTGAAATCGCGTCATGCTATCATGTTTAGTTAGCCATCATATATTTGAAATAGTGTCATGCTATGTTGTTTGATTAGACAACATAAATGTGAATTATTTCATGCCCTATTTTATTCCCCACTATCCATTGCATGTGTCTATCATACAATGTTTGTACATTCAATTACTTTTCTTGTTTATTAGCCATTTGAATTGGAGGGGGTGATGGCAGTATCTAAGGGAGTAAAAGCACGGTCTTCAGAAAAGATAGAGCTACCTGTCAATGCAGATAGAACAACGGTTGTACTTGCCCAAGAACCAGCCCCACCACACATAACCTAGGCTCTTGCAGATTGTACCCCTACCCATTTTGATAGACAACCAGCAACACCTCTTCTAACCCCAACCCCTGCAGATAGTAACCGAGTTCCAGTTGAAACAACACCATCTCCACCAAAGAGCACCCAAACACGAGCAGTTAGTAAGGCAACTACAGTGCCCAAAGCACGAGGACCACCACTCCGAATCCCCACTCAACGCTTAAAGCAAAAGAAGAAGAATTGTTCTCAGGTCAGGGTCCATAGCTATGGTTCATACTCCTTTGCACTTGCATCATTGTATTTACTTATACCATCTAATTTCAAATTTGAAGGATGCAATTGATACTCAAATGGCGCAAGATGTATGTTTTAAAGCTGTTTCATTAACTAGTTTGCTATTATAACTTGCTCTATGTTGATTTCATTTTCAATTGAATAAACAGTTATGTTCTCATGTCATGTTGTGTGGTCTCCCGCACATATATTCTGTCTATGTTGCTTTGTCTTAAACAGATACAATTTGAATTGTCTCTATCTTGATTTGACAACATACACTAGAATGATATAGACCATATAGTGACAATAGTACATAGATATATGTTTGTTTCATGTTGTTATCCTATCCACCTTACTGCTGAACTGGTTTACCAAAATCAGTTTCGTATACAACATTGTAAACCTGTGATGTGTCTGCTTGTTTATCTTTTAGAATGCGGACAAAACATTGGAGAAGAATCCCCGTTATGCAGTGGTAAAGGAAGTAATGCAGATAAGGTTGAAGATGGTGAGACATCCCTATTGGTTTCCAAGAAAGCTGATAAAAACTATCTTGAAGATAGTGAGACAACCCCAAAGTCCTATCTTGATGTAGTGTTCAAGTTAGTGGCCACTATTTCTAGCACAAGATCTTCGAACACTCTTCCTGAATCAGTTCGGCTTCTTGAGTCTCAACTTCAAGTTGAAAGACATCAATCAAATGTCCTGCGATAGGAAGCCAAAGGACTTAGGAAGTCCTTGCAGAATTCAGATGCATACTTTCTGGTGCAACAGCAAGTGCTGGAGGATTTAAGTGCCAAACAAGTGAAAGTTAATAAGCTTGCTAAGCATCTTGCCAGCAGGTTGGGTGCCCCGGATATTGTTTCTTGAGCTCTTCTATAGTGGTTTCAGTTCTGGACTTGTTTTGTTGTGGCATTTCTTTGCACTGGTCGCCAACTTTGAGAACCAGTGTATGTGATATGCTGCTTTGTTCCCTATGTTTGCACTGGTGGCGAACTTTGATGCCCAGTGGATGTAATATGTGTAATAGCCGTAATAGCCTAGCATTAGTTGCTTGCTTATTTATTTCCTTATTGTCTTGTTTAGTTGTTTTATTGTAGTCACTTCAGTTCTTTTTCCGCGTTTTTGTAGTGGCCACAATAACCTATTTTTTATAACTATAGGCCACAATAACCATCTACAACATGCGGATCATTGTAACCATGGTCCTGCTACCTGCTTTAGTGACCATGGGCCTCCTACGGGCTGTAGAATCCATGGGCCTTCGATGGGCCATATAATCAATGGGCCTTCTAGGGGCTATATGATTGATTGGGCAAACATGGGTCGTACTATAACAATCCGCAAAATGGGCCGTAAACGGGCTAGAGTGGAAATCATGTGTTTATGGCCCGACCATAATGGGACGTTAATAGTCCGAAATGTATAACATGATTAATTCTATTGACAGGCATCACAAGTCATTAATGGGTCGTATTTGATGATGCTATGGAAATAGCCCAACGGGTTAATAGGCCACAAACGGGCCGACTGTAACCACAGGCTGAATTTGGCCCACAAGTGAAATAGTCGGTAACGGACCGTAAGTAACCGAATGCTAAATGAGCCCAAGAATAAATGGGCCCTTAGAAGGCCGAAAGGTAACACGGGCTGGAAACGGCCAACGGAATAATGGGCTGCTAATGGGTGTAAAGTGACACACTGTTCATTATAGGCCAGTTTCACCATGGGCCTTTAATGGGCCCAAAGTTACAAAGGGCCTCGTGTGGGCCAAAAGACGTCACGGGCCATACATGGGCCGGAAGTTACAACGGGCTGGAATCATATGGATGGCCCAGATGACGCTACTTCGCCCAATTTGGATAGGGCATAACGGGTCGTGAGTTAGCGGGCTGTAAATGGGCTATATGCGAACATGCCATTAACACGCTTTTCGTGGGCTGGCCCGCTACCTTTTGACCAAGTCAAACGAGCCGGCCTTTCACTTGAATGGGCCTCTATTGGGTCGAGCCATGTGTCGACTTATCATATGCGCGTCCTATCCATTGGCTGGATGACATCTGTCCCAAGGCTGAGTTGACACGTGGATCCTCCGGTGAATCAAAGGTTTACACGTGGAATATCCCCATTGGCCAGGGCTACTAACGGGTTATCGGATCCAAACCGGAACCTGATAGCTTAATGGCGACCCATTACGGTGGATGCCATGTGTCGGTCACCCTTGACGAAAACACTTCCATGACGCGTCATTTATCGTCATGGAAGTGGATAGTTTCGTGATGATAATTTTGGTATTGTCATGGAACTCTTCTACAATAACACATGGATGAATATCTTGATTCTGTCATAAAATTTCCATGGATGTACATGCATGACAGAAAACATGACCTACTGTGACAAACATCTATCATCACGGAAGTGTATTTTCTGTAGTCATTGGAGGAATGCCATATTCTAGAGAAGCTAGTCTATCAACATAGCCAGCAAGCATAACTATACGGTCACTCATTGTGAAAACCTCTTTCATATTGCTTTCAATCAAGGACTTGGTTATTTCAAAGCGTTCAGTCCTTACCTGTTTCTTGTACAGACCTTCTAGTGAACCAATTATAAATTGAGTATTTGATCATTCAAAACGCTTCTGTAGTTAGGGATCCATGCAAGTTAACATGAGGCACTGGACTGAATCATAGTCATTGCTACGAGTAGCGTAAGTAGCAACTTCTTATGGTGTTGCATCATTTCCAGGAGCATCACCCAGGGGCTGATCTAGCACGTACTCCTTCTTAGCACTCCCGAGAACAAATCTCAGGTTTCGGTTCCAATCCGCATAGTTTCCACCATTAGCAGCCAACTTTTCTTTATCTAACATAGGGGCTAAGTTGAACATATTGCGAGCCATTGATCTACAATGATGGAGATCAAATTCATTTAGACAATTATTCATAATTAATGTTACACTGGTGTTTAAACTAATTTTAATATAAGTTGCAATCCCACCCAGATCAATATCTCTCATAATTGAAAGTGAGTGAGTCAAGATCCTAATCTCATTCACACCCATGGATGGTAGCATCTCATATGATGTGAATTTCAACCAGTAGGCAATCTTTTACCAATCAATGTCCATATGACTCTTGTTCATCTTTCGATGTTTCATGCTCCGAGCTCATAACTTTTCTGCTAGAACTTCAAGGCAACCAAGTATTTCTGCTATGTAGTCCTACCTCACCCGCCTTACACTTCACTTCTTGTTTGTACTCATGGTGGCGTGTAGTACTCCAAAAGGACACATGTTATATATTGCCGCAACACTGGGAAGAGCACCTTTTAACTCAATATTAACTATTAGAGATCACCCTAATAATTAACTACTACACATTCAAAGGGTGAAAACAATAAGGGATAAACATCTATGACAGATCATAAAAGCATGATATGTTATAGACCTGGGAGCCGAGAATTCTCCGTGATCATCTTCAATCTTCTATTGAAGCATTGTGACATCTAATATTTTGTTGCCATGGCAACTATCGGTGTCAAAACCGGCGGATCTCAGGTAAGGGGTCCCGAACTTTGCGTCTAAGGTCGACGGTAGCAGGAGACGGGGGACACGATGTTTACCCAGGTTCGGGCCCTCTCTATGGAGGTAATACCCTACTTCCTGCTTGATTGATCTTGATGAATATGACTATTACAAGAGTTGATCTACCACGAGATTGTAATGGCTAAACCCTAGAAGTCTAGCCTGTATGATTATGATTGTGCCCTACGGACTAAACCCTCCGGTTTATATAGACACCGGAGAGGACTAGGGTTGTACAAAGTTGGTTACAGAGGAAGAAATCTTCATATCCGAACGCCAAGCTTATGTTCCACACCAAGTAGAGTCCCATCCGGACACGGGAAGAGATCTTTTGTCTTGTATCTTCATAGCCCATCAGTCCGGCCCATGTCACATTGTCCGGACGGCCGAGGACCCCTTAATCCGGGACTCCCTGAGTAGCCCCTTAACCAGGATTCAATGAGGAGGTGTCCGGCGCGCAGATTGTCTTCGGCATTGCAAGGCGGGTTCCTTCTCCGAATAATCCAAAATAGTCTTCCAACACAAGAATCGTGTCCGGCTCTGCAAAACAAGTCCCACACACAACCGTGGAGAGTATAATATTTCATTAGTCCAATCCTTCGACAACTTTTCATAGCGTGACATCACGTCGCCGCCCGGCCTATATTTCAAACTGTTTTTTAGCCTCCCGCTTCGTATTTTGAGATGTGGTTTCATTGGCATGTCTTGTCAAAGCAGAGATCGTGTACCCTTATTGCGGGATTCTCATCAATATGGGCGTGGGTAACCCAACCGTTCTGTTGGCATAATTCCTTAGGAATAGGAATGTTTTAAGGCCCAGGAGGGGGCGTTTGATATTCATCGCATTTATAAAGGGGCTAAACCCCATCCCTCCTCCTTTACACCAATCCTTTCCTCAACCTTTCCCACCTTGAGTTCCAGCACCCAAGGTTCAATCTAGTCGCTTCGCTCTTCCCAGTCATGTCCGAACCCAGCCCTCAAGGCCGGTGGGTGGCTTCCTCTGTCATAAAGCAGGATATTGCGAAGCTCCAGGAGGCAAGATACCTGACCACGGAAATCCCCCACAGGATTCCTACTCAAGAGTAGGTTATTCCTACTCCCAGATCCGGTGAGAGGGTCGTATTCATCTCTCACTTCCTTCGGGGGCTAGGGTTCGCTTCATCCCTTCGTTCGAGGGCTCATGTTTTATTATGGACTAGATTTTCACAATCTAGCTCTGGACTCCTTCCTTCACATCTCGGTGTTTATCATTACGTGCGAGTCCTTCCTCCGTTTTTCCCCACACTTCGGCTTATGGCTCAAGACCTTCAATGTGAAACTGAAGGTAGTCGACGGGAAACAAGCAGAGTGCGGAGGTGCTGCAATAAGCAAACTCACCAATTCTCCTTGGCCAAAGGGCTCCTTCACAGAAACTTCCGACCTATGGCAACAGGAGTGGTTTTACATCACTGAACACCGTGGTAAAAAGTGGGTAGCTACACCTGCGTTCTGATCTAGCCCTCCGCTATAGATTGCATCATGGATTAACAAGGGGCTGGACTGGGGATCCATTGATGAAGTGCAGATGTTGCAAAGCCGCATTCGGAGCCTCATTGAAAAGGACACCAGTCTCATCAACATAATCCAAGTAATGCTAGTCCGTCGGGTCCTACCATGCCAGTGACGGCCTCTCCGCATGTGGGAGTTCAATTTGGAAGGACCACGAACCCTTCAGCACTTCTCTGGCACGAAACTCAGGGGAATGTGGAAATTATTCTTCGGGGCATGAAAATAGTGGTCGGATACTACAGAAGACATCGGCCTTGACTGCAATCATCCGGATACCTCGGTAAGCACTCGACTCCTGAACACAGTTTAGTCAAATTCCTCATAACAATACACTCAGAAAATCATACTCGGCTAGGGCTGGATAAAGAAGGCGGAGAGAATTAGGTGTTTGGCCCCTCTTCCCAAAGACTCAGCTAATCCAGTGTTAACAAGGATGCTGGCTCCGGCACCCTACCAAGTGCCAGCGAGGGAAGACGAGGAGGAGATCAAGGAGGCCGAAGGTGGCCCTCATTCTAGAGGCATTCCCGACATCTTGCCTGGGGAGATCAGAACTCCCCCTTACGAAGACGGAAGGGAAGGAAAAACTGACATCCCTTCTCCTTGTGGGAAGAAAAGGACCGCCTCCGAAGACCTGAAGATAGGGGCTTCTAAGCAAGGGAAGATATCCCTGTCAGGGGGCTCTGGTCCGGGAGGTGATGTTGACACGCAGTCTCTTCGTGAAGACAGGCCCTTAGCTGAATCATAAGTGAACAAGGGTGTTTTAAACATATCCCGTTCTTTCCTGGTTGCAAGCGTAACATTTAAAATGTATGTTTGTAGTCCTGCATGCAGCCTTCCTCAACAGTTCTCCTCTTCGGGGGATCTTCTTCCGGAGATGATGGAGAGCGAGACACCTCCACCAATTTCTCCGCCCAATAGGGTAGAGGACCACGAGGTCAACCCGGAGGATCTCTCCCGATCAACAAGCGGTGCAAGGGACAATGAAGACTAAGCCCGATGACACTTCGGCCGCCTAGGGTCTAGGGTGTGCGGGTCCTACGGAAACCAAGAATAGAGGCCTCGGACTATCTATCTTACAGCCAGAGACGACTCATAGGTCGAGCAAACATATTCCCTTGAGGGGTGTTCGTACCCCTTCAGCTTCTTCCAAGGATCCAGAGATGTCGGATACACTGACGAACACATTGCGACATGCGTCTGTCTCATAGGAACATCGTACCTTGATGGGTATGGTAGTTGGAAGGATTCTGTCCGTGAAAAGCGGATTGAATGAACCCTTTACGAGCATGTTAAGATGCTTTCACTAGTAGAAAAAGGGTCAAACGTGAAGCACATTACTGCCGGTTTGTATTTGAGCCGGCACAAATGTATACATTAGTGCCGGTTCCAACGGCTAGCCGGGCCGCTCTCATTAGTACTGGTTCGTGGCTAACCTTTAGCACCGGTTCGTGCCACGAACCGGTACTGATGAGAGTGGTGGCAGGATGTTGTCAGTCTGGGCCCCCTCCAGCACCTTTAGTACCAGTTCTTGGCATGAACCGGTACTAAAGGTCATCCTACATAAACCCTTTGTCCACCCAAGCTCGCTCTGTTCTTCCCCTTTCCCCTCTCCTCTCTGTTCTTCCCCTCTTCCTCTCGAGCTCATCACACATTTTGCCCAAAATTTGTCAAGATTTGAAGGCCCCCATCCATTCAAATGATCACAAAGGTTAGCAACTTTGTCCTTTCATCTCTCATTGCTAGATTAGCTCTTGCAATGCTTTATATAGTTATTAATTTGTGAGTTTAGTAATTGGGGAGGAAATATATATATGTGCTAGTATTTGATTTATATGCAATTTGAGGTTAAAATAACACTTAGTTTGCATATGTAGGTGTGGTTTACTTAGTGCCTTCTAAATCTCCGTCGTAACCACCGTCGATCGCCCGCACCGTCCCGTCGCCGGCACCACCTTGTGGTGAGCCTCTTGTTCATGAAATTTTATATAAAAAATTGATGTTTGTGTGATTTGGATATATAGTTACTCGTATAATAATTATCTTACCCATACGTTATTTGTTATACATAGTGCCATGGTTTTGATATCTGTCCCCGTCGGCCCTCGTTCTTGTTATGATTCGGATGTGGTATATTCTCTTTTAAAACTATTTGTTGCATTTCTTGTTTATGACAAATTATGCCCATCAAGTTGACATAGATATTTTTATCTAGGAGGTATGTGAACCGGAAATTCCAACCGACCCTATTGTCGAGAGGTTAAATTTAGTTGAAAGAGAAAACGAGTACTTGAAAGAAAAATTGAAAAGAATTGAGGGGGAGAAGATGGAATTAGAGTTGCATGTTGCCGATGTCGTCGATGATCACAAGATCAAGAAGGAGAAAATGCGCTTGAAGATTAGAAAGATTAGAAAATATGCCATCGATATTGAGGCTTGGTATCATTATGCTGTTGGATCAATTGTTACCTTAGTTGCGATCTTGATCGCATTTGTTGTTGCATTTAAATGCTTTAGCTAGAGAGTTATTTGTTTGTTGCATTTAAGTGTTGTATGAACTTTATGTATGAACTTGTATTAATTTGGTCTATTCGGTGTTGTGTAATGAAGATGAGCCGGCAATGGATGTACGATGACCGATGCTCTCCCCAATTCGTTGAGGGCGTGCATACTTTTCTGCTTGCGGCTGAGGCAAACAAGCGGGCGGATGGTTTTATGCCTTGTCCATGTGCTGGCTGTAAGAATGGTCGCAATTACTCTACGTCAAGAACCATTCACGTCCACCTGTTTGAGTCCGGTTTCATGCCCCACTATAATGTTTGGACCAAGCACGGAGAAAGAGGGGTTATGATGGAAGACAATGAAGAAGAAGAGGACGACGACAGCTATCCTGGCCATGGGTTCCCTGAATACGATGATACAACAATGGGGGAAGAAGCTGAGCCGGTAATGCGGGAAGAAGCTGAGCCAGCAATGCGGGAAGAAGCTGAAGAAGAGGCATCAGATGAGCCCGTTGATGATCTAGGTCGGGCCATTGCCGATGCAAAGAGAAACTACGCAAGTGATTTGGAGAAGAAGAAGTTGCAGCGCATGTTAGAGGATCACAAAAAATTGTTGTACCCAAGAAAAAGTTGGGCACCACACTAGAATTGCTGCAATGGAAGGCAGAGAATGGTGTATCTGACAAGGGATTTGGAAAGTTGCTGGTAATGATAAAGGATATGCTTCCAAAGGACAACGAATTGCCCGAGAGTACGTACGAAGCAAAGAAGGCTGTCTGCCCTCTAGGGTTAGAGGTGCAGAAGATACATGCATGCCCTAATGATTGCATCCTCTACCGCGGTGAGTATGAGGATTTGAACGCTTGCCAGGTATGTGGTGCATTGCGCTATAAGATCAGCCGCGATGAGCATGGTGATGTCGAGGGCGAGCGCCCCAGGAAGAAGATTCCTGCCAAGGTGATGTGGTATTCTCCTATAATACCACGGTTGAAACGTTTGTTCCAAAACAAAGAGCATGCCAAGGTGATGCGATGGCACAGAGAAGACCGTAAGAAAGAAGGAAAGTTGAGAGTACCCGCTGACGGGTCGTAGTGGAGAAAAATCAAAAGAAAGTACGGGAAGGAGTTTGCAGATGATGCAAGGAGCGTATGGTTTGGTCTAAGCGCAGATGGCATTAATCCTTTTGGGGAGCAGAGCAGCAACCATAGCACCTGGCCTGTGACTCTATGTTTGTATAACCTTCCTCCTTGGTTGTGCATGAAACGGAAGTTCATTATGATGCCAGTGCTCATCCAAGGCCCTAAACAACCCGGCAACGACATTGATGTGTACCTAAGGCCATTAGTTGAAGAACTCTTACAACTATGGAATGGAACAGGTGTACGTGCAATGGATGAGCACAAACAGGAAGAATTTGACCTAAAGGCATTGCTGTTCGTGACCATCAATGATTGGCCTGCTCTCAGTAACCTTTCAGGACAGACAAACAAGGGATACCACGGATGCACGCACTGTTTGGATGATACCGACAGTATATATTTGAATAGTTGTAAGAAGAATGTGTACCTGGGACATCGTCGATTTCTTCCGAGCAGGCATCCCATAAGAAAGAAAGGCAAGCATTTCAAAGGTGAGGCGGATCACCGGACGAAGACTCGCCACCGTACTGGTGCTGATGTACATGATATGGTCAAGGATTTGAAGGTGATATTTGGAAAGGGTCCTGGCGGACAACCTGTTCCAAAGGACGCTGACGGACGCGCACCCATGTGGAAGAAGAAATCTATATTTTGGGACCTGCCATATTGGAAAGACCTAGAGGTCCGCTCCGCAATCGACGTGATGCACGTGACGAAGAATCTTTGCGTGACCCTGCTTGGCTTCTTGGGCGTGTATGGGAAGACAAAAGATACACCTGAGGCACGGGAGGACCAGCAACGTATGCACGGAGAAGATGGCATACATCAGGGTCATGCAAGCTACGCTCTTACCAAAGAAGAGAAGGAAATCTTCTTTGAATGCCTGCACAGTATTAAGGTACCGTCTGGCTTCTCGTCGAATATAAAGGGAATAATAAACATGGCAGAGAAAAAGTTCCAGAACCTAAAGTCTCATGACTGCCACGTGATTATGACGCAACTGCTTCCGGTTGCATTGAGGGGGCTTCTACCGGAAAACGTTCGATTAGCCATTGTGAAGCTATGTGCATTTCTCAATGCAATCTCTCAGAAGGTAATCGATCCAGAAATCATACGAAGGTTACAGAATGATTTGGTGCAATGTCTTGTCAGTTTCGAGTTGGTGTTCCCACCATCCTTCTTCAACATCATGACACACGTCCTAGTTCACCTGTGCGAAGAGATTAACGTTTTGGGTCCTGTATTTCTACACAATATGTTCCCCTTTGAGAGGTTCATGGGAGTCTTAAAGAAATATGTTCATAACTGTGCTAGGCCAGAAGGAAGCATCTCCAAGGGCCATCAAAATGAGGAGGTCATTGAGTTTTGTATTGACTTTATTCCTGACCTTAAGCCGATTGGTGTTCCTGAATCGCGGCATAAGGGCAGACTGGATGGAAAAGGCACGCTAGGAGGGGAACAAATAATATGTATGGGCGGACATTCTCTCACTGAAGCACACTACACAGTTCTATAGAATTCTGCCTTGGTGGCTCCGTATATGGATGAACACAAGAATTTGCTATGATCCAAACACCCGGAGTTGTCTGATGACTGGATTACATGTGAACAAACCAGGAGTTTCGCCAGCTGGTTGCAGACACATACCATGCATGACACCTCTATTGAAGATGACCTGTACTTGTTGTCCTAGTTACCATCTTTGAATATAATGACTTTCAAAGGGTACGAGATAAATGGTAATACATTTTACACGATCGCCCAAGATAAGAAGAGCACCAACCAAAACAGTGGTGTCTGCTTTGATGCAGAAACCAAGACGGGAAAGCAAACATATTATGGTTATATACAGGACATATGGGAACTTGACTATCGACGTGGTTTAAAGGTCCCTTTGTTTCGGTGCAAATGGGTCAATATGACATGAGGCGGGGTAACGAAAGACCCGCAGTACGGAATGACAACAGTGGATCTCAACAATCTTGCGTATGCAGACGAACCATTCGTCCTAGCCAATGATGTGGCACAGGTTTTCTATGTGAAGGACATGTCTACCAAGCCAAGAAAAAGAAAAGATAAGGAAGCGAATGCATCGTACGATGAGCCAAAGCGGCACATAGTTCTTTCTGGGAAGAGAAACATCGTGGGAGTGGATGACAAGACAGACAAGTCAGAAGATTATGAAAAGTTTGATGAAATTGCTCCATTCACAGTGAATATTGACCCGAGCATCCCGTTAAATGATGAAGATTTTCCATGGTTACGGCGCAAAGGGACACACGCGAAGAAAAAGTTTCACACCCAAAGATCTGGGATGTGATGGGCTTCACTAGCTATCATCACTTTCTTCTGTGTTTCGCACCCAGAGGGGAATCTCTGTAATAGTTAGGGTAGTTATGTGTTTTGGTATTTGAAACGCGAAGAAATTTTATGTGCAAACAAATTCACACTAATTTCAAATAATTCAAAATTTAAACTATTCAAATTTGAAAACTACGGGCACTAACAGAAAAAATAGCAGAAAAGAAAGAAAAACTATAGCTGAAAAGAAAAAAACTATATAAAAAAACTACTCAAAAATAAATAGAAGAAAATAAATATAGCAGAAAAGAAAAAACTACTTAGAAATAAATAGAAGAAAAAATAAAGCAGAACAGAAAAAAATTATATTTGCTATTTTTCAATCGTTTACAAAATGATCGTGAAATTGAGAATCACTACAAAATGAACTCTAAAAATGTTGAATTTTGGCAAACTAGATGAAAAACTACTCACAAATAAATAGAAGAAAAGAAATATAACAGAAAAGAAAAAACAATACAAAAAACTACGCAAAAATAAATAGAAGAAAATAAAGCAGAAAAGAAAAAACTATAAAAAAATTTGGGGCGCTGCCCTGTGGGCCTGATAGGCCACAGGTGTGTAATTACAGGCCTTAAAGGCCCAGCAGACTCACAGTGCAGCGCGCAGAGTTTAGGCCCACAAGCCTGCTAGCTATATAGAGGAGTTCGAATTGGTAGACGTGGCTGGGTTTATAAACCAGTGCGGCTGCCCCTCGCCCGGCAAGGTGGGACTAAACTTTGGGGTGGCAGCGCGACCCCTTTAGTACCGGGTCGTGGCACAAACCGGTACTAAAGGGGGGCCTTTAGTACCGGTTTGTGCCACCACCCGGTACTAAAGGGTGTCGCTTCCCGCCGCTTGGCCTGACCAAAACAGGCCTTTAGTACCGGTTGGTGGCTCCAACCGGTACTAAAGGTGCCTTCTATATATACAACAGCTACGAAAATTTCAGTTTCCCTCTCTGTTTGTTCCTCTGTTTCCGTCTCCGTCGCCGTTGCCGCCGCCCTCGATCATCTCCGTCGCCGCTCGTCTCCGTCGCCGCCCCCGTCCCCGTCGCCGCCCCCGTCCCCGTCGCCGCCCTCGTCTCCGTCGCCGCCCCGGGCCCGTCCCCGTTCTGCTGTCCCCGTCCCCGTCGCGCCGTCCGCGCCGTCGCCGCCCCGGCCATCGCCTCGCCGTCGCCTCGCCGTCGCCATCGCCCGCTGTGAGCTCTCCCCCTCTAACCCCTCTCCCTCGCCCCCGGCGGCCACCATGGGCGCCGCCCCTCCCCGAGCCCATACACACACACACAAGCATGCATGAACACACACACACACACGTACATATGTATTTTGTATGTTTAATTAGTTTAGATTATTTAGTGTTTAATTAGTATATACGTATTTTGTATGTTTAATTAGTTTAGATTATTTAGATTATTAGTTTTTCACTATTATATATGTATGAATGCATGTTAGATGGATATAATTAGTGTTTAATTAGTATGGAAATTTTTTATATAATGTTGTTTTTCAGTTTTTTAATGGATGTATAGAAGTTGTGTTTTCTGTTTTTAGTGTTAGATGCTTAATTAGTATGAAATAGTATA
Source organism: Triticum aestivum (assembly GCF_018294505.1). Classification (NCBI taxonomy): domain Eukaryota; kingdom Viridiplantae; phylum Streptophyta; class Magnoliopsida; order Poales; family Poaceae; genus Triticum; species Triticum aestivum. The sequence continues at coordinate 496,684,786 of NC_057810.1, forward strand.
TAGATTTTTGAAATAGTAGAAATGTTAGAAGTTTTAGTTATCAAAATCCAATCATTAAAAAAATATTACTTTTTGCGGGCATATAGCTAGTATTTGTTCTCGACGATGCCCGGCCCGCATCCTCATCGTCGACCCGTCCGCGACGACGTCCAGCCGACCCATGTCCGGGACTGGGCTCCGCCGGGCTGGCACTGGGAGGTGCTGCCTGGAGGGGCGCGCCGCTTGATGAGGAACCCGGCCCCGGGTCTCGTCGTCGACCCTGATCTCGTTTGGTGGCGTTCGCGTGGGCCAGTTTCGGTGCGGAGGGACCCGGCCCCGCCGGAGGTGGTATGTCGCCGGGTCAGGGAGGAGGACGAGCACGTCCATCGCTACATGGTTGCGTTAGAGGGCGGCAGGTTCTCCAATACCTGGCAGTATCTTCGGGGATCTCACTTCAGCTATGATCCTGTGAGGGTTCCTTCTCTTTGGGTGTCCACCGCCCGCGCCGCAGGAACCACAAGTGTCCTAGATTCTTCTGTAGTATTCGATCTTTAATTAGCTAGCCAGTGACGTACTATTCAATATTATATATTATTCGAGACGATGTATTCGAGATTATATCTATTATTCTAGACGAAGTATTCGAGATTATATCTATTATACGAGACGATGTAATTTTAATACTAAATTGTTTTATATTTCTTTTGAATTAGTTAAATAAAAGCTATGGCAGACAATACCGACAGAGAGGGAGAACAGACCATGTTCGATATGATATGCGGGCCAGATGATGATCAGAATGAAGAAGATTATGACGGCTCTGAATTTCTAAACAACACCGGAGAGGGTGATATGATATTCGATCGCGATGACCGAATTGATGAAGTCATGAACTACGATTATGACGATCACGAAGAACATGTTGATCCTGAAACAACAAAGACCGGCGAGGTATATATATTTATATAAGCAGGTATCTGGTGATCATCACATGTTTTAAATGACTTGAAGATATATTAACGAATCGATCTTTGTTCTTTCAGCCATCCGGATCGAGCAAATCTTCAGGCAAAAGGATGAAACGAGGCCCGAACAAAAAGTTGAAGGAGGGCGTAAAGTACAATATCGAGGCAGTCAGACCTAATGGCGAACCATTAGCGCCTAAGAAGATTGCGGACAAGTTCATTCGTCAGTGCGGAGTTCTTGTGAAGGACCAACTCCCGATCTCCCTTCAAGAATGGAGAGAGCCAGCAAAAGACAAAAGACAAAAAGGCAAAGAGGACGCTGCTCCACGTCCAGATGTTACTTTTGTCGACAAGAATCAAAAAGATCTGCTTTGGGATACTCTCATGGAACATTTCACCCTACCAGATCATTTCACAGAAGCAGATGTGCAGAAAGTCAAGGACGCTGCTCTTAGGAAGATGGCGGTTGCATTCAAGAACCACAAGAATCGTGAATGGGACAAGTACGTCAAGGGAGGAAGGAAGACTCCAGTATTCGAGGGAACACTAGAGAACCAACGTGCTCATTGGGACGATTTCGTGAAATTCAAGGATTCGGAATTAGCTAAGGAACGGTCGAGAATAAACAAGAAGAATGCCGAAAAAAAGGATAAGTTCCATAAGCTGGGGCCAGGTGGCTATGCGGTGGCAATGCCTAAGTGGGATAAGTCTGAGAAAGAGATGGAGGATGCAGGTGCCACTCCGGTTACTAAGAGCTGGCCCCCCAGGGTCAGGACTTGGTTCTATGCGCATGGGGGGGAGTTGGACCCGAAGACAGGCAATGTTTCGACGAGGGCAAGTCTGAAGGGAGCCGACGATGCGATACTTGTTGCAATAGAAGAGGCACGATCGGGGGTGTTCCAGCCCAACAGAGAGAACGACGAGCTTACGCGTGCCCTGGGAAATCCTGAACACCCGGGAAGAACACGAGGCAAGGGCGCTATTCCGTGGTATGAGGGGTTCTCAGACTGGAACACCGACTACAGAACCCGTGCGAGAAAGAAGATTGCGGAGGAGAAGAAGAGGAAGATGGAGGAGGAGCAGAGGAAGCGGGACTATGAACGCCTTCAAGGCCTAGAAGCAAGTCAAGCGGAATTGGTAGTCAAATTCCAGCGGCAGCAGGAGCAGATCGACTCACTTACCCAGCAAAGGGGGTCTCAGCAGCTGCAGCAGCTAGCGAATGATCCAGCATTGGATAGCACCGCCCCATCCATGCCGAGAAGCAGTGTGGGTTCCGCCCCAGACGACGCAATGCTGGGTAGATACCCCGTGGATGACATCACGGAGAACACTAGCTGCGAGCTACACGTCAAAATGAAGAACATATCCATGAAGGTGGCGAACGCCGTTGCTTTTACAAATCCCCCCGAGGCAACCTTCCATTGCAACCCGATTCCAGCGGGCTATGCTCGTGTCTTGGTTGATGAGGTGGTGGACCCATATTCGGAGCTAGAGCTTGACTATCCTGGAGGTGACGACGAGCGCTTTCTCGGAGACGCCAAACATCGTATCATCCTATGGAAAAAGGATTGCATCATTTTTCGAAGGCCACCGACACCACGTCAGCCGACTCCTCGTCGAAGTCCGCCACCGAGTCAGCAGTCTCCCGCTCCTGCAAGTCCACCAAGTCCGGCAAAGTGTCAGGCCACTCCTCCTCCAAGTCCGGCAAAGTGTCAGGCCACTCCTCCTCCTCCAAGTCCGCCACAGCGTCAGACATCCACTCCTCCTCCAAGTCCGGCACAACCTCAGGCCACTCCTCCTCCAAGTCCGGCACAGCTTCAGGCGGCCACTCCTCCTCGTCCAACTCAGCCCCGTCAGCCGTCTCCGCCGCCTCAGCAATCACAGAAGAGACACCCCGCAGCTATGGTGCGTAGCGGTACGAGTCGAGGTAGTACAGGAAGTACAGGCGGAGGCAAGCGATATAAATATGGTCCAAGCCTCACGCCTCTTCCGCAGAGGGCTTATGACAGGTCCGAGGAGGAAATCGCAGCCATATCGAAGTCCGAGGTGGAAGCCCATTTTGCACCGAAACCGCCAACGCCGCCAAGGGAGAAAGTGCCTGAGGAAACGATTGACCACTTCATTCGTATGGCTCAACCACCAGCTCCCAAGCCTGTTGACACAGACTATGAGCGCCACATCAGGAAGTTAAATCGAGCACGTGTACGTAAGGAGGCGAGCTCGGGATCGAGCAAACAAGAAGCAGCTGTCAAAAAATGCGGGAAAACCATTCCCCAGCTGGGAGAACAGGCGGCGCAATCGATCCCCTCGCTTGTTGTGCCAACAACACGTGACAGTACGCGCGCCCAATATTATTGTGGGCAAACAGTTTACGTTCCTGAGGTGGGCAATGTGGTAATAACGGAGGAGCATATAATGCAGGCTGAAGTTCTCAAAATCACTGTTGGACAACTCCTCGAGATCGAGCCCATGCCTGTGCTTAGAGAGGATGAAATAAAACGGAAATATGTCCGGGGCCAACCTTTGGTCGAGCCAGACAAGGTCAAGAACCTCCCAACGAGAATGTATGAATTGCATCAATGGTACATGAACATTACCAAGATTTCCGATCGATTGTCCCTCATGGTGAATGTCAAGGAGGAGCATTACTACCATGAGAAAGCTGTGTCCGTTGAGTATTCTGAACTGTTTCAGTTATACAATCAAGACGCACTCGACAAATCTATCGTCAGTTGCTATTGTCTGTAAGTGATTTCTTTCTGTAATTTAAGTCTCAAGCTAGCTGTAGTGATCCTTTTGATCAATCATTACCTGTAATTATCCTCACTATATTCTTTTCTGTGGTATTATATGCAGGATGAAGATGTATGAAATGAGAAAAGGTGGACGCTATGGCATTGGGTTCATTGACCCAAACACCGTTAATGAATACACATGGAAAATAGATGAACGTCATCAAAAGGCCGTAGAGGACAGCATGCTAGAGTTCTTGAAGCGCCTCAAATACAATGAAGATATACTACTTCCTTACAACTTCCAGTGAGTCACACTGTCTTGTACTACAAATTCTCTGTTTTTGCCTACTAGCTAGCTACATGTTTTTGCTTACATATGCCCGCTTAATTAAGACATGCAAACGTGTGTGCATGCAGATTTCACTGGGTCTTGTGTATCATTAAAGTTGACGCCGGAACAGTTGAAATACTGGACTCACTACTCAAAGAAAAAACTGACTATAACATCTTGTTTGGGATAGTCAACAGGTAATTTCAATCATTATTAATTATATATCTCGGCCTATTTAGTTCGTCATTTCATGATATGAACTATTTAATAACCCCTTTATTCATTTTCTTTGTCGGCGGGCAGGGCTTGGGCAAGGTTCATCAGGGTCACGGACGGCGAATGGAAAGAAAAGCTTAAATGGGGAAGACCCAAGGTAAGTAATTAAGTAGTACTAGCTAGCTAGCTAGCTGCCATCTCTTTAATTATCATGCTTGATTAATTATTATCTGATCAAATTCCATTCTCGTAAAGGCCCTGAAGCAGGCGCAGGGGACTGATCTGTGTGCATTCTGCGTTTGCGAGAACATTCGCATGATGGCGTCCGAAAGGAGCAGATCTCAAAGACAGGAATGGGTACGCTTGTCAAAACACTATTCACAATTTTTACACCATTATCGATATCTAGTCACACAACTAATACACATGCATATTGATCTCCTTCTTAACAGTTCAGAGAGGTGCGGGCGAAGCTCCTAGAAACGGAGCGCGTAGAAGCACTTCAAGAGGAAATAGCGGGATTTTTGCTCGACCAGGTCATAAATCCGAAGGGAGAATACTATTACCCGCTACCGCCCCCATGAAAACCACTTCCAATTGTCATCGTGCTCCGAAGGCACCAATTAGGCTATAATGCCACTGGCTCCGAAGGCAACATGCATATGTAGGAGAAATTGTATATAGCTATACATGTGTGTATGTGTGAATTAATTAATATGATGGTTTGTGAGACATTGATGATATATATATGCATGATTGGTTCTACTAGAAATTCTATTATATATATATATATATGCATAACGTGTACAATGTGTAGTATCGTAAAATACCAGCAAACGAAAAAGAATTAAAATGGAAACACAAAATTAAATGAAAAAGAAATCATAAAACTAAAACCCCCCAAACCTTATAGTACCGGTTGGTCTTACCAACCGGTACTAAAGGGCTCCAGGCCCCTGGAGCTGGCTCGTGCCACGTGGTTTCCCTTTAGCACCGGTTCGTGCTGAACTGGCACTAAAGGGGGGGGCCTTTAGTGCCCACACTTTAGTGCCGGTTATGGAACCGGCACTAAAGGGCCTTACGAACCGGTGCTATTGCCCGGTTCTGCACTAGTGTTTGAGGTACATAATGTAATATTTTCAATTGTGCTATAAATGCAAAATGCACCTGTGTATGGATAGTAGCCCCTGAGACTCTGGTTGGTGTTCAGAAGGAGGCGACCAGAGGATCAAAAAAGATATGCCCAGGAAACAATCTGACTAATTAGAACATAGGTTGTTACATCCTTGGCGACTGCCCAAGCTACAGAGAATGCAGACTAATAGCAGAAACTTGATGCAGTGGATGATGTCATCATGCTTATTAACAAGCGGCTCGACGAGGCGCAAGGTATGTCTTCGGGGTAGTCAGTATATGCAAGTACTATAATATGAGCGCGACACTGAGAATTGTATGCATAACTACACATAGTGCCGCCGCAGTTGAGACCCTTCGGGCTGAGCTTTCCCGGGCCAAGGAGCAAGCCTGGATTAGTAATGCGGCTGTCAAAAAGGCAGCTGCTGAATTAAAGGCCGAACAGGCTGCTCGGCGCCAGTGCGAGGAGAGAATATCTACTATGGCGCTTGAGCTAAAGGATGCCACTGGCCGATGCGAATTGCTCGAAAAAGATAACCAAACCAAAACGGTTGATCTTGACAAGGCCTTAGAAGAGGCGAGAGAAGCACGGTCTGCGTCTAGAGCAGCTCAGAAGGAGATCCAACAAGCTGGGGAGATCGTGGCTGGTAAGCCCTTCTTATTGCAAACTAAATTCGGCGATCCGAAGTATGCCCCACTTAATTAGGTGTGGAGTTCTCCAGACGCATTTTTGGACTTGCCAAAGAGTGTCTCCGATGTGACGCAGTTTTTCCAAGCGCAAGAAGGACATGCGATGGAAAAGCTTTTCTGGTCGCAATTCAGCATGCCAAAGCGTACATTGTTGTTGAACGAACAGATGACCCTGTGGGCCGAGCTCCACAAGCTATCCGGATCTGCCATGAAGTACGTCGTAGTATGGCTATGGCCGACTGACCCAATTCTGAATAGTTATTTCGGTTTGGTGCAGCGACTTGTTGATGTGGTGTCGCGTATCGACGCTGTTAAATGGTCAACATGCATAGAAGGTGCACGGATGTCCCTTGCCCGTGTCAAGATGTAATGGGCGAAGATAAAAGCCACCGATATTGCAGCGAAAAGTCCACCCGAGGGCAAGGACTATCACATGCCAGAACATTATTTTGAAGATGTCCTAGAGGGTGCCCGCTTGATAGAGGGTCAGTGCTCGAAAGATATTATGTTCGAGTGAAGTGTATTGAAATTGTAGAAACAATATTATGATATATATTAAGGCTATGTTTTTTATACTTTTGCCTAAAACATTTTTGGTGCCTCCTGTGCGGCCATTTTTGTATAATCTGAAAGTTTACCAGTCGTCGACTTTGGCCCCCTCGCGTATAACGCGGGGGTGTTCGGAAAAGCATTTGATCACTCTTGACCCAACGTCTTGGTCCATTAAGGAGGTGTCAATGCGGTGAACCAGGCAATCGGACTATAGGGCTTTAACACTTTCACTTAGCCATAGGAGTTTGACGGTGGGTCTACGATATAGCCCATGGTACGTACGCAGTTATCCAAATACGATGCGTTTAAATACGTGACTAGAAGAATGGTCCTTCGTTAATGTGGAAGGAATCGCGAAGATTCCACTGAGTCATTGAGTGGTTGACCAGCTCTCGCCGCATCATGATAGTCAGTTTTTCGCTTTCTCTACTGAGGTGCTCATCCGGATGAACCAGGACACAATCACAGTAGTTCTCCCTTTACTACCTTAGCCGATGGAGCGGAACATAAGGTAGTAAGCACAGGAGCCAGGCAACCCAACTATTGACGAAAGACATGATTCAGAGATGATGCATATAAGGCCAAACTCCTGACGCCGGACACTCCCTATAGGTGTTTGGACTTTTCAACATATACCGGGCTGAATACAGCCCCTGGTAATGGACCCTGGTATCAAGGCACGTGTGGCAATATGACACGAGAGAGAGAATGCAAGTGGTGAGAGAATAAAACTCCAAATACAATGTGAACCAAGCTGCTTCTATAACATCCCTTTCTAGTAGGGCGAGCCGTGTACTTACAGATAATGTCGATAGCTTATTTGGACATTTTACATGCCAGAAAAGTATAAAACAAAAAGAGATAAAAGGTTTACACAAGGTCTTAATCTAAAAAGAAACCTTAGTGTGGGGCCCTACTGCACGTCTGCGCCATTTTCCCCTTTGTGATGTGTCCTTGAAGGGGGGGGGGTGATGGCCAGCTGTAAAAAAGAAGAAAAAAACCTGTAAAAAGGAATCCAATGTGGCCGTAAACAGAGCTGGTTCGTTTAATGAACTTTGGAAGATAACTTCTAGAGTCTGAATAGGCTCGAGCCGAACTATGTACTATTTGTATGCAGTGTGCCCCGAGCGCCGCCCAAGGATTTTTAAGGGTATACTTGTGTACATGAGGCACGTATGCTGTCACCTTATGGGGCAGTCGATGGGGGCGTAACTGCTACTCAAGCTCGGATTTATCTGAGCTGCCACACTAAGGTGTGCGCCAGACATGTTGAGCTGTGTCCGCGGTCTTAACGACCGATGAGCTATTCGGCATGTATAGGTTGTTTTGTACTTCGGCTGCTAGGGCCGCAGTGTACTCCTCCGTGAGAAGAGAACGCTCTGTATTTCCATTGACCATGATGATGCCACGCGGTCCAGGCATTTTTTGCTTTAAATAAGCATAATGCGGGACTGCATTAAAGCGGGCGAAGGTTGTTCTTCCGTGTAGTGCATGATAGCCACTTCGGAATGGAGCTATGCCGAAGATTAGCTCTTCGCTTCGAAAGTTATCTGGAGAGCAGAATACGACCTCCAATGTTAAAGAGCCTGTGCAACGGGCTTCTACGCCTGGTATGACTCCTTTAAAGGTCATGCTGCTTGGCCTAATTCTTGACGGGTCTATCCCCATCTTGCGGACAGTGTCATGATATATCAAATTGAGACTCCTACCGCCGTCCATAAGGACTCGAGTGAGGTGGTATCCGTCGATTATTGGATCGAGCACTAGGGCAGCCGAACCCCTGCGATCAAAAGTGATCGGACAGGACGGCCATGGGTTGAATTTGGGTGCAACGGGCTCAACGGCATAGATATCTCGAATTGCGCGTTTGCGCTCCCTCTTTGGGATATGAGTGACATAGATCATGTTCACTATTTTGATCTCCGGTGGAAATTTCTTCTGTCCCCCGTGTTCGGCTGGCGAGATTCATCCTCGTCTTCGCTCTGAGGTCCCTTCCCCTTGTGTTCGGCGGTGAGTTTGCCGGCCTGCTTGAAGTCCCAACAACTGCGGTTGGTATGGTTCGCAGGTTTAGCGGGGGTGCCATGGATCTGACAGGGCCTGTCTAAAATTTTGTCCAGGCTGGATGGGTCGTCCTTATTGCCTTTAAATGGCTTCTTCCATTGACTGGGTCCGGGGCCACTGAATCCGGCATTTACCGCTGTATCATCTGGGCTTCCTTCATTATTTAGACATTTGTTTTTGTTGTGTCGTGGCTTTCCATTGCCATCCCTGACTTCGGATGTGCCAGGATCACTGGTGCTGCTATAGGCTAACCAGTTTTCCTCGCTCGTGCAAAAACGGGTCATGAGTGTAGTTAGGGTTGCCATTGTCCTTGGCTTTTCCTGGCCGAGGTGTCTAGCTGGCCATTCATCCCGGACACTGTGCTTGAAGCCGCTAAGGCTTCGGCGTCCGCACAATCGACGATTTGGTTCTTCTTAGTGAGAAACCGATTCCAAAGCTTACGGGCTGATTCCCCAGGTTGTTAGATTATGTGACTTATATTGTCCGCATCCGGGGGCCGGACATAAGTCCCTTGAAAATCAGCCCGAAAAGCGTCCTCAATTTCTTCCCAGCTTCCAATGGAGTTTTCAGGGAGGCTTTTCGGCCAGTGTCGAGCTGGTCCTTTCAGCTTGAGGGTAAGTATTTGATGGCGTGGAGATCATCTCCACGATCCATGTGGATGTGAAGAATAAAGTCTTCTATCCAGACCGCATGGTACGTCGTTCCATCATATGCATCGATATTTACGGGTTTAAACCCTTATCGAAATTCATGTTCCAGCACCTCATCGGTGAAGCACAGGGGGTTTGCGGCACCCCTGTATTTGGCTGTGTCGTGGCGTGAGTCCGATGGTTGTGATGTTCGGTATCGGCTCCGAGCTGGTATATGACCGAAATATTTGTCTTGATAACCATAGTCTCGTGCGGGGGCGCGGTCCCTGGATTCATAGATGGATCTGGCCTTGCTAGCCTTTTCGTTCAGGTCCTCACGTAGATCATGTTTCTGGCCCTGAGTCGTGGCCTCTCTTCCTTTACGGGGAGGGGGTGCGGGCTTGTGTACGCCATTGCTAGCCACTTTGTCCCGTCCATGAGGTGGTTGGTCCGGCTTGTTGGCGGTATTGTTCTTCGATGATATGGGCGCAATAGCCTCGTCATGAATTCAGGCAGAAGTTTACGCTTAGGATAGCCCTTTGTTTGGCGATTATAGCCATATTTTTCCTCAGCGTCTAGCACTTCGTTTCATTTATCATTGAGCGTGTCATGCGCGGCTTTAAGCTGTTGCTTCTGCTTCTTCAGGCTCCTTGCGGTGGCGATGAGCCTCCGATGCAGGCGCTCTTGTTCTAAAGGTTCTTCCGGGATGAGGAATTCATCGTCGCCCAAGTTGATCTCCTCTTTGGAGACAGGTTGATAATTGCTATCTTTGGCGTCGCTGTGGTCGGACAACGGCCCCGGACTATGCTCACCGTCCTCTCGCTTGTCCTGCTCCATCACTGGATCTATGGGGTCTTCGGCTTGGTCCAGATTATCAGCGTCGTCAGTGACAATGTTGCTACTTTTCCCTTGCCGGATCGAGATCGGCGCTTCTGATGCCGACACTTGGGAGGTTCATCGACGGGCTTATCATTATCGATGTCGGCCTCCCTCTCTTTAAGTGTGTCCACCATATATATATATCGTATGAGGACGTAGCCGTCCACCGCCCGGTTACGGGTGGGTTTTGGTCTAGATTTTCTCTGGCTTCAAGGTCCATCCCTTCGAAGTCTTCGGAGGCATAGTCAAGTAGATCGGTTAAATCTTCGACAGTGGCTATGGCGTGGGTGGTGGGTGGGAAGCGGAATTTTTCGTTATTCGTTTCCAATTCAAGCCGAACATAGTTCGGCTGAGAGTCCCCTGACAAGGAGAGGGATTTTAATGAGTTTAACTCTAGGGCTGAGTGTCGGAGGATGTCCACAGAGCTGAACTCAAAGATCGGCGCCCAATCAGGTTCGATGGGCATAGATGCATGTGGTCCGGAACCTATGGCCAGAGACGAATCCGAGGTTCCGGTGACATAGGCCCCGCTCGAGGTTAGGTCTGTGTGTGGATCCAACGCCGCTGAGTCTGTGGCTTCCGTGGCAGGGTTGAGCTTCCTGTCCTCGGACGATGCAATCTGCTCCAGGTCTAGGGCCAGAGTAGTTACAGGCGCTATCTCCTGAGCATGGTCTGATGACAGATTTAAGTCATGTTCATCGTGGTGGTAGGGAGCGGCTGTCACTGGCTCGAATCCGTCGAAGAACAAGTCTCCGCAGATATCGGCAACATAATTCAAGCTTCCAAACCTGACCTGATGGCCAGGAGCGTAGCTGTCGATCTGCCCTATATGGCCAAGCAGTTGGCCCGCAGTGCGAAGCCGCCGAATACGAAGATTTGTCCGGGGAGGAAAACCTCCCCCTGGACTGCATTGTTTTAGATGATTGATGGCTCCATCAAACCTTCTGGTGACGACGCGGTGGAACTCTCAATGAAAGCACCAATGTCAGTGTTAAAACCCGGAGATCTCGGGTAGGGGGTCCCGAACTGTGTTTCTAAGGTCGATGGTAACAGGAGACGGGGGACACGATGTTTACCCAGGTTCGGGCCCTCTCTATGGAGGTAATACCCTACTTCCTTCTTGATTGATCTTGATGAATATGAGTATTACAGGAGTTGATCTACCACGAGATCGTAATGGCTAAACCTTAGAAGTCTAGCCTGTATGATAATGATTGTGCCCTACGGACTAAACCCTCCGATTTATATAGACATGGAGGAGACTAGGGTTGTAAAAGTTGGTTACAGAGGAAGGAATCTTCATATCTGAATGCCAAGCTTGCCTTCCATGCCAAGTAGAGTCCCATCCGGACACGGGAAGAGATCTTCTTTCTTGTATCTTCATAGCCCATCAGTCCGGCCCATGTCACATTGTCCAGACGGCCGAGGACCCCTTAATCCGGGATTCCCTCAGCAACCGTTTCAAAAAACATTATCATGACGGCTTTTTCAGAAAACATTGTCATGGCGATCGTTTCAAAAAACATTGTTGTGGCACCATATTCACAAATTCTGCCATGACATGAAATCATAGCTCCTCGTCTTGTGCCATGTACACCTTCTCCACGTTGGGGTCCTCCCTGTATGTTTGCCATTGTCACCTGTAACATGTGGGCTATCTCTACAATATTTACATTAGTGTGGCAACCTCATGGCTCTAGCCATCATGTCGTGACGCACATGCCACTTAACAATACGACATATAACCACCTCATACATATTATTATCATGACAAAGGCTATACCACATCATATACATACCATGCAAAACCAAGTTAGACATCCTCTAATCGGTTTTAGCAAAATTTTAGTTACGAGATTAACTGATTTTAACAAATAACCCTAGCTATGTGCGTCCGCAATTTAGGCGATGATTCTTGATCCTAGATTAAGTTTATGTGTGTATGAAAGAAGAGACTTAATGAAAAGTCTCGTCCCCCACACTAAACTTCATCAAATACGCGTGACCCCCTAGAAAATCATCCATCTTTGGCACCCTCTTATGTACGCAACAGTTCACGATTCTCAACTATGATGAAGCCTAAGGAACTGTTAGCAGATAGTCGATAGCCAGAGCCGATCGTTTGCCAGAACCTTGTGAAAAATGACACGATGTCATCGATTAATTAAACCAAAGCAACACTCGAGGGAATCATAGCAAGAACATCAACCCTCACAATCATGTGTGATTTAGATCGCAACATACACCTACTCATATAACTGCTTATGATGCCACTATTGGGGAACATAGTAGGAAACAAAAAATCGCGCCTATGCACACCCAGATCAATATGAAGATTCATAACGGGTTGGGATTACGATCATTACCGTCACCGAGTTGCAACGAAAGAAGAACGTGTCGGTGTGGATTATACTTGGAGTCCCTCGATCCATCAATGAATGATCCCATGAATCGCCCACGAACAGTCCCTCGAACCGAAGGCTAAAATCACGTCCTATCTACTTGGTTGCAAGCATGTAGCCTTCATGATCCAGTAGTGCCTTGGTCGTCTAGAGCTAATATTCACTAGATAATTAGTGGGAGGAGAATAGAACCACACAGGGCACATGGCTTCGAATTATGAGTACAAGAGGATTAGCCTAGCTCTAATTAGTCAACTTGGACCAACTAGAACTAGAACTAGAAGAACTAGAGGCTACTCCAAAACTTGTGTGTCTCAAAGGACAAAATCCTCTAGTGTATATAGCTCCAGGGAGAGGAGGGGATGCCACCATGGGGGAAGGAGTCCCCCTTGAGGCGCTGGCCTAAGGAGGGGAGGAGGAATCCTCCCTCCTCGAATTTGGCCTCCTTCCTTAGGGAAGGAGACACCTCCCACTTGGGCCTTTGTGGCCCATGTTGCCTTCCACCCATTGGCAATTTTAGCCCCGTTGACACTAAATTAAATAGAAAATAGTTCCAAATACTTTCAGACCATTTTATATATAATTTAACATCCCCAGAAACATTTTCCACCTATATATATCTATGTGTAATACCCGGTATTACCCAATATTCACCGAACCCCTTCCGGTGACCCCGAAACACTTCCGGATTCTCTCGTAACTATTCTGAATATTAATGAAAAAATTCCACAAATATATTCTCATCACTCCTATCTTTCTAACACTCATCATATCATAACTGCCATAATCTTGTGATCTCGTAGGTTCGGTAACTCATAGGCATGAACGAATCCGTTTGTTCAATAACCAATAGCGGGACCGTGGACGTCCATATTGATCCATGTGAGCACACAAGTGATATTAGAGTAAACCTATGTTTATCATGTGATGTTCCCTTGGCTTCGCGATACTTCACAAAACCTGGGATGGATCGATATCATCTTGTGTCATCATTATGCTCACTATACCAAAATCCTCGTTACCGGTTTTGTTCATCTTTCCCGTTATTTTGTTCCGGGTTCCTCATCAAAAATTCACATGTGTTTGGACAGACGATGATTGATTCCTTCACACCGAGAGGGCCCTAAGAATATCTCCCCATCGTCGGAGGAGCAAATCTCGCTGTCGAGCTATCTAGTCCCTTGTCAAACTTTCTAATGAACTCGTAAGTTGTCATTATGATAATTGTGTTACATGTGACGTTTGAGCAACCCCAAAGCCCACTATATGGTAAGAAGTGACTATGACGCTCTCATGTTCTAAGGAAAAAAATCACACGTTAACACTCGTTGTTATTACAATTAATTACAAACAATATTAACTCAATTCATAACATACAAAATTGGGTCGATTCAAAATGACCGTTCTTCTAATGTCATAATCTTAATGTTGTTTTAGGACTATCTTTACTCTTAAAGACATCCAAAGATCCGGAAAGCGTGATCACCAACAACACTTGAGCTAGTCCTAGAGGCAAGACTAGGAACCTTTTATTTAATTTTTTATCATTCCACACGTGCATATGAGTTTTCCACTGCGCATATTCCAGGATCATAGCCTTTATAACATACAATATAAACTCTACAATTATGAATATGCAAAAAATACAAATAATTTTGCCTCTAGGGCATATTCCAATAGAAGGATATAGTGCAGGTGCTGAAGCTTCGCATCGCTAACATGGAGGAGACCAATGAACTCATTCGCATGACAATCGCCGGCTTCCCCACGTCTGCACCTGCCAATAACCCAAGTACCAAAAATTAAGGGGGTTAATGAATATTAAGCTTTCAAAGATATAGAAGCCCTTGTATGTTCTTTTTATCGCTTTGCATGGTGATTAGTTAAATTTTAGTTTGATCTTGCTTAATAAAGTGGACCATCTAGTTCCTTTTTTGATTGAGGGGAGACTCTTTTATCCGATGAGTAATGGATAGCTTAGGTGAGTAGTTTCATTGCATCTTCTTGAAAGTTATATTATATCTGTGATTGAATGCATGCATTATTGCTTTTTCACTAGTTGATGATTATTAGTCTTCCACATATCCGGTGTCGATTGATACGTCTCCGTCGTATCTATAATTTATGAGTGTTTCATGCGAACATTCCACAACTTTCACATTCTTTTGGAAACATTTTATATCATTTTTGGGACTAACATATTGATCCAGTGCCCATTCCTGTTTTGGCATGTTTTTTATTTCACAGAAAGTCCATATCAAATGAAGTCCAAACGCGATAAAATTTTACGGAGATTTATTTTGGAACATTTGTGATTTTTGGGAGGTGGAATCAATGCAACCGGAGGCCCTCAGCCTACACAAGGCTTCAGGGTACCATCGCCCTCCCTGGCTGCCCGAGATTGCCTTGTGGGCACCTTCTAAGTCGATCGGGGTCCTTCTTCGGCCGTAAGAAAGCTTATATTGAGAAAACAATCGTGTTAAAATTTCTGTCCAATCGGAGTTACATATCTCCGGGAATATAAAAAACAATTTTCGGCAAGCAACATGGTTGCGAAACAGAAGAAAAACAGAGCGAGAGAGAGATCCAATATCAGAAGGGATCTTGCCCTCCGGGAACCATGGAGGCCAAGGACCAGAGGGAAAACCCTCCTCCCAACTAGGGGGAGGCCAAGGAAGAAGAAGAAGGAGGGGGCTCTCTTGCCCTTTCCCGGTGGCACCGGAACACCACCGGGGCAATCATCGTGTGACAGTGATCTATTCCAACAACCCTGACATCTTCATCAACACCTCCATCACCTTCCCTCATCTGTATTCAGCGTTCCACTCTCCTGCAACCCGCTATACCCTCTACTTGAACATGGTGCTTTATGCTTCATATTATTATCCAATGATGTGTTGCCACCCTATGATGTTTGAGTAGATTTTTGTTGTCCTTTGGGGTAATTGGTGAATTCGTACGATGGGTTTAATTTTCTTGTAGTTATGTTGTTGTCCTTTGGAGCCTATCATATGAGCACGCGTATAGATCATACTATAGGGTTAGTTGTATGTTGATAGGACTATGCATTGGAGGGCAAGATTGACAGAAGCTTCTTCCTACCATATAAATTGATTCATACAGGATTAAAGGGGGACCAATATATCTTAATGTTATAGTTGGGTTTAACCTTAACGAACTTTGGTAGTTGTGAATGCTTGCTAATAGTTCCAATCATAAGCGCATATGAATCCAAGTAAGGGATGACATGCTAGCAGTCCCCCCCCCCACCCCACACACACACATAAAAACTTGCTATCGGTCTAGTAAACTTAGCAAATTGCTTAGGGATAAGTCCGCAAATCCTACAACACTTTTCCACACTCGCTATACTAACTTAATTGTACTTTTATTTTCATCTTCTTTATTATCTTGCAAACCTATCCATGTACACCTACAAAGTACTTCTAGTTTTATTTTTGTTTTAGGTAAAGCGAATGTTAAGTGTGCGTAGAGTTGTATCGGTGGTCGATAGAACTTGAAGGAAATATTATTTCTACCTTTAGCTCCTCGTTTGGTACGACACTCTTACTTATCGATAAAGGCTACAATTAATCCCCCATAGTAAAGGTGAACAACTATACGGGATAGGTTACTATGATTTCAATTATTCTGTTTAAAGAGTTAGAAAATAAATTGAAAACCCGGTTTGTGATAATAGTACAAGCTAGAATAAATTTAAATAGCGCAAGTGGCGATAAGGTGAAACTCTATAAATAAACTATGTCTCTTCAAAAAGATCATAATCTCTTAAGAAAGGATCATCTTTAGCTTATATGTCACATGTTAAAATAAAATTATTGTCACATGGGCACATAAGCAAGCCCTTTTAAGAAAAAGGAGAAGAATAATAATTTGTCAAAAATAAAGAGAGCCCAATGCTACTTGCTCGTTTGAAAGATAGGTGATTTATTGCATGATGTTGTAGTATGTTTGTAACCGATTGATTAGTAGAGGTGTGGAAGCCTTCATGATCATTTTAATATTAAGAATGTGCTAAAACTCGTGATTGTCTATCTCATCTGGATTTAAATTTGTGTGATGGACTCATTCATTTACTTTTATCCGCACCTCATGAACACAATGATCTCATTCTTACAAGATGCAGCATCCGGACAAGATAAATTTAAGCTTGGGGGACTTGATGAGTCCAATTTTTACGTTATTTTACATACCTTACTATTAGGATTATACAGATTTTACCGTGTTTACGCACTTTTTTCTATGTTTTTGACAGGATTCCTTATGCGGGGGTATTTGGAGGCACAAGGAAATAATACCAATAATATGGTATTAAAATCACGTTAATTGGGATAATAAAAGACTATCGTAAAAGGACGAACTGGGAACAAAGAAGCGAAATAGAGGAGGACAAAGCAATCAACAGTGCACAGTATGGCTGAGCGTGCTCATACCATCGGTCGTCCTACTCACTTTTGCAACATCCCGGTCCAGTATTTTACCCCTATGCACTCAGGTCGTGAATCAGACGCCTACCGCCACCAGAAAACTCTTCCATAATGAAGAACCCTAGACTCCAGAAGGATTTTTGTGGGGGAATTGATAGAAGGGCTCCACCGTGGCGTCCTCCCATCAAGAGGGCATCATCATCATCATATGTTTACTCCATCACCATCTCATTGTAATACATTAGACCATGTAGATCCATGTTTTGTATTACTTTGGCACTTCATCCATGTTTGCCATGATTCACCCCACAATGCTTCTGATCTCGATGTGCGAGTAATCTCCATAGTTCTTGGGGATATGGAGGAATGCTAGTAATTTTAGGAATTGAACGTTGATAGAATTTTACACCACGTTTATATGTTTATGTCTTCTCAATGTTGGGTGAAGTCAGCCGTGCAACATGTGCCGCTTTTTGAAAAGCGGTTATTATTATCATTGTGATGGTGGGTTTGTGGAGGTTTGGAGTGACAATACCTATCTCCTTCCTTCCTTGATCATTGCAATAGGTGATAAACGGAGACCGCCATATCTGCATCCATGGGGAAACCCTTAATTATTATCGTTCGATAACTAGAGTGGGGATGAACGGTGGTGGTGTATGTGATACGGGGTTGGGACATGTATGCATGTATCTGTACTTTGATCCGCCCACTTATAGAAACATATAAACTGGCATAGGAATCCAAACTTTGCATTATGCTTAGGCATAGGGCACACATACTCCACTAGGGAATCAGGACTCCCTGAGAACACTCTAGCCGCATTGATTCCAAAAACCATTTTTTCTGGTCTTGCGCTCTTTTATTTTTCTCTGGCATTTTATTACCTTGTTCACAACAACCTTGCAATATTTCAAACTTCCATCTCCACTTTGCTTTGGCTGGCAACTCGCTAGCAGGAACAACATTATAAACCCTTACAAGAAACAAAGTCTATTTCCCGTGCTCCATGTGGGATCGATACTCTTACTTCAAAAATGCTACAAAAATCATGTGCACTTGTAGGTCATCAACATGTCTAAGGTCTAAGGTAGTAAATCGAGGAGGCCCCACAAATCTCCATGTATGGTTTGCACGCTCATCTCGGATCAAGACAACATGAACTCTAGCCCTAGGTCGGCTCGAGTGGAGTAAACACTAAGGCGTAAAGCCTGGCCTCCCACTGTTACCATTCTATCTTACTTCCTAATGTCATAGTAGAGCTAGGTTGATCACTACCCGCAAGGAAAGACAGCGGGATATGACATGGCGTGAGCAACACCCCAAGCATGTGTGCTATGACTCACATGGCTAAACATGATAATATGTCAAGAAGAACATGGCATGTTAGGACTGGAAGGTAAAGAAAATGTTAGGTGACAATAATCAGGCTATCCGTAAGAATAGGCATCAAGACTCAATATAGCATTGTCGTACTAATGCATGAATAAGGGAGAAAACACAAGATGTGTCGGAATGTTCAAGTAAGTTTTGTTTGCCTAATGGACAAGTAGCCTGGTACATGGTAGTATTCTTGCTCATAGCTCATGTCATCTCCGAGTCATATATGTGAAGAAGCAACCAAATATGCATTCTATTGCTACAACCAGATCCAACATGTTCATGATATCAAGAATGCTGTGCTAATGCAACATGGATCAAGCTAATAGCATGCAATACATAAGGCAAGTTCATTAAACAGGACCAATTAAGGATGAACGTTAACAAGTGTGGTTATCATGGATGAACATGGCATAACATGGTGAGATGCATAAGCTAGCACTATCTACTTATTTTAAATGAAGTGGCGACATGAAGCATTTACCAATTACTCCATTAAAGAAAGGTTAATTGCTAATTAGGCCTAACTCAAATTTTAGTTGGTGCAACCATGCATGAATATGACATATTAGTGATCTATGTATTAATCTGATCAAGATGACATATTTAAACATATTTAATTAAGCTATGATGAATTAGTTATTAATTATCCTCGCAAAAGAATTAGTTATTAATTAGGCAAGTAATTGATGTATTAATGCAATTTAATTAAATGTAGATATTATATGGTACAAACATAAATGCAAAAGGCATATTCAAATTCACACATTTTTCTGAGCAAGTTTCTTATATAACACTAGATCATCTCAACAACATTTGAATTACTATGATTTATACAATTGAAGTTTTTACCAATAATAATAAATAGGCAGAGAATATAAAAGATATAGGGCCAGCAAAACAGCGCATCGAGTGAAACTTAACTAAAGTACACCTACTGGGCCAGAAGCGTCAAGTTCGACCCAATAACCATCTCGCCCTTCCTATGTTGCTGTTAACATATATTAGAAGTCTATCAATTTTTGTTTTACAAAAAGGCCTAAGGTCATGTATTAAGTATCATAGGTCCTTACAAAAACACATTTACAGAAAAATTAGAAATACATTCAAAATCTTGGGGTGCCGAGGTCTACTTCCTCCTGCATGCACCAACGGTGTGCTGTGGGCATGAAATATTTGACCGGCTATTACTAGTATATACTGATATACGAAATATACCTTTTGTGGCTAAAAGTCAGATGGTGAACCGGTGAACCGGCGGCCTCCTGGTTCGTTCACCGGTCTGGTTTTCAGTACTGTGATTAAGATGCATAGAAGCAGCAAGATGTCGCATAATGTTTTAGGGACCAGAAGTTTGGCGCGGTTTGGTTTGCAATTTTTGGCTGTTTATGTTGATCCAGTTTGACACGATCATGTCGTTGATAGTTCAAAAATTTGACAGAGTCATATTCTGCTTTGCGTTGATTATTGTTCATTCTCCTGCGAATTTTCACGCATGATCCAGGAAAGTTCCAACACTTTTTTTGTGTGTGCACGGATCGACAAGGAACCGTCGATCGTCGAAGTGACCGGAGCGCAGTAGCAGGCCCACCATGTTAGAAAATCGTCATCTTACTATGCGATCGCCCTGTATATCTTCCCTGGTGACGTACGTTTCAATCTTTTCGTGTCCCTACGTAGCTAGGTCGTAGCTAGCCGATGGATTTGGCATGCAAGACTCAAATCTCATGGTGTGACTTGTTTAAGCCAGCGATCACAATGATTAGTGTGACATACAGTACTGCTTATGCGCCTAGTCAAACCATGTCTGGCGAGCAAACCTTTTTAAGTCGGACGTTCGCTGTCCCAACTTTAGTAATCGACACCAACCATAAGCAAAGGCCATTTCGTGAGAAAGAAAATTTTCTACACTTAATCGTTAGCAACGAGACAGCCGCTACGAACAAAAGGGGGCAGTAGCACGATAGTAATATATACACAACGATAAGCATGCATTAGGTGGGGGAATTGCGGTCAAGGTGACACTGACCCATTGGTGCTGATATGCCGACTGACAGTTCCCCCCGATGTTTTCCATCTACCCCGGAAAACATTCGCGGCGTTGCTTTGGGAAGAATTATTTTCCGGACTGGCCGGACTGCAGTATCCATGGGCGGGGCACGTAGATCTCCACCACGCACGACGCGCGATCGGGAGTACCACGAGACGGCACGGGGACAGTCACGTTCCCGTGTGAGGAGGGAATTTGGTCGCTTGGTCGTATGCAGCTCAATTATGCCGGCTCGCTTGGATTTTACCGGGTGGTGAGATGAGAGACAGACCGTGGGATCGAGGCGGTGGTTGCAAAGGAGGGAATATGCATGTATGGTGCCGTGTACTCTTGCTCGTGACCGGGCCCCGCGGTCTGTACGGCTCTAAGCTGAGATTCTCTCCGGGGTTTGGTTGCTATCTTTCGACGTGGAAACGTGGAGCTTACTTGTTGACTGTGTACACTGAACTAGGGCTTCTCTTTCAGCGCAAATATATCGGTATCCAGAGCAAAGTAACCTCTAGCTAATTTTTGATATGTTATGTTTACTAGCGTGCACGCCACTCATGGTAGTAGAGTCCCGCTTAATCGGTGCACTTTTTAAGCTCACGCCATGACCTGAATCTAACATAGGCCCACGTTTCTCCGAGTCCTCGCACTCAGGCGACGGGCGCGACGGCGCGGGCTCTGATGAGAGGCACGAGAAGGACGGAAGCGAAACGTATTTGTTCGGCCCGTGTGACCTCCCTACTCCTACTCCTAGCTCTAGTACACGATAGTCTGGTCCCGTCTCTGAAGCTAGCCTCTCCTTCTGCGGGATGACGACGACGACGACATCGATCGCGCGTACTACGTCTCTATACTGCCCGAGGATGATATACGGGACGAAGAATATGAGAGGGAATAACGAGGGAATAAGAACCTCCAGTGCCTCTCTGAGAGAGCTAGCTAGCTGGCTTGGACGTGACCGTGAAGCCATGCAAACCGACAAAGGCTACCCGTGTCACGGACGTCATTCCGCTCAGTGCCCTCACGCCAGATTGCCAACTCTTTTCACGAGGGACCAGACCATTGCTACTGCTCCAGTGTGATGTGATTCCTTTTCGACCTGTTGCGTTAACAGCTAGCTTGCAGGTTTGTTGGGTGTCGCCTCTACTGCGTATAGCGCTGTGTACGTACGCGGTCCAAACTATGACTAATCAGCAGGGAAATCTACTCCTTTGGGATGTATTTACGGATCTTCACACTATTTCGTGAACAGGTGTGGGAGGATTACAGGAGCTCTAGAATGGCTGAAACGTGCTCAAATCCTGTTTCTTTTTTGGGTAGAAATGTTGTGTATGTATGTCAACTTATATCTCGAGATGTTGACACAGGCAACTTGGAGTAGTCTTGGCCCATGAAGTCGCCCTCAACCTCAAGAGTCCGTGTCAATTAGGATGTGGCAGAAACTGCCATCATAAGCGGCTAGCAGTCAGCACCTAGATAGGCACGAACATGTATATATCTAGCACAAGAATTTTCATGATCTCTTTCTTGGGACACTTACCATCAGCACGACAAATTGACTAGCTTTTCCTCTGTGCTGTCTTTCGAAATAAAGGAAAAAAATTTCTCGGTTCTCCACGTTTCATGTTCCTTGTTGCACTCTCCATGAGTTCCACTACAATTAGAGCACGGCTTCGATCGACCGACCTACACGACACGCTTCCGCTGTATGAACAAAAAATTCCCAGCGTCCATGCCGCATCTCATCATTGTACCATAGCTTTCAGTCACAAGAGAAGGGTCCACTTTATTCTCTCGACGATCGGCCTAGCCAATTTACAAGACATGTATCACTGCATTCTTTTGGCCTTTCTTTCTTTTGTAACGGGAAAACAGTAGGACGTGAATTTTCATTATAAATGGTGTACGTACCTGGGCAAAAACAAAACCTAAACGTTGAAAGACACAATTATATGGAAGTTCACCAAAGATGGATACATTCTGCATCCTCGGCTTACAAGGCTCAATTTGAAGGTGTCACCACCTCGGACCTTGTCCATTCAGTGTGGACGGTGTGGACGCCTTCTCGGTGCAAGTTTTTTGTGTCGCTTGTTCTTCAAGATAGGATTTGGACTTCGGACCGCTTGAGCTGCCGTGGTTGGCCTAATTATGGTCTATGCCCTCTTTGCAAGCAAACCCAAGAAAGCGTGGCACATCTGCTCTTCCCGCGCCGCTACACCATGCACATTTGGAATGACGTCGTCCTCCCATGGCTCGGCATGCATCACATCACCACGTCTACTTGGGTGACAAGGGCTTCGGTCAGAGAATGGTGCAATGCTAACCTTCAGATCCGTCTCGGCTCGCCCAAGGCGCTTGCCTCCCTCACGATGATCATCTCTTGGGAGGTTTGGTCGGAGCGCAATGCTAGAGTCTTCCGCAACTCGGCGGCCCCTTTCTTGGTCATCATCAACAAAATCAAACAGGAGGTGTTGCTTTGAGCTTTGGCTGGAGCGAAACATTTGGATGTTGTAATGCCTTCAGAGTAGTCCTTTTATTCGCCGCTTTGCGGTTGCTGTCTAAAACTTTCTCCCTTAATGGCAAGTCTTTTGCCTTGTTTAAAAAAAATCTGACATCAGATTTGTTCGGTTTCCCGTCGAGCGCGTTAACTGCCGTTCAATTTGGCGCACGGATCTTGGTGCATCGAGGTGTGCTATGTCAGAGAATTAATGTGTTCGATAATTTTCATTCGCCCCGGTTGACCTTATTATTTTCTCGTTTGCTCCCCACTCACTTGTGCCGTCGCCGCCGATTCTTTTTCCTGCTCCTATGGCCGTCGCGTCTCCGTCTCTACTGCGCAGCTCCGCTTAGGAGCCCGTGGCTCCAACCATCGCTAGGCGCGCACAGCTCCCGTCGCCACCATGTTCATCTGCTCGCTGCATGCCAACGGTGACCAAGGAAAGGGGATGATGTGGGTGGTGGCTGGGAGGGCGACGACGCAATTTGGATTTGCAGAAAAAATAATTGGTTTCTGAGATGTTGTGGGGGAAACCTACATGTCCCGCCTCTGCATGGACCAAGCAGTGACGGGCACGGCTCCAACACCCACCACAATTGAGGACCCAGCAGTGGCAGGTATTTACTGACGCCCACCACTGATATCTTTCTATGTTTAAAGCATTAACTAATTTTCCTACATCCTTTTCACTTCAAAATTTTATATATTTAATACACAATATTAAAATTCTCATGCTCAAATTAGGGCACTTTTTAAGTTGGTTTGCTATCTTCAAAGCATTAACTGGTTTTTCGGCCATTAGAACGGGCAAAATGCTCTTCGGTTCTAAATAAAGTACAAACAAGCTTGAAAAGAAATGAAACTTGGCATGGTGTTTCCATAGGAACCCTGTAGGATGTGGAAATTTTTGGGAGCGTTACAGGAAAAACTTAATGCACCCAGCATACAAACTGAACACTCTTCGGTGAAGTATCAGGGTTTAGAACGAAGACCACCGCCTACCACACACAACTCAAGTTTTTGACATCATTTTCACTTCAAACTTTTCCTATGTTTAATACAAACCATTGGAAGTCCCATGCTAAAATTTGGCCACTTTTATAGTTGGTTTGTTATTTTTGAAGCATTAACTTATTTTCCGACCATTAAAAAGGGCAAAATGCTATTCGGTTCTAAATAACATGCAAATGAGCTCCAAAAGGGATGAAATTTGGCATGGTTTCTTCATAGGACCCTGTAGGATATGGCTTGATGCACTTTGTATACAAACTGAACACTCTCCTCTGAAGTATGACGGTTTCAAACAGAAACCACCGCCTACTATACACAACTCAGTTTTCTTACATTATTTCCACTTCACGCTTTTCTATATTTAATACAAGCCATTGGAAGTCATGTGCCCAAATTTGGCCAGTTTTATAGTTGGTTTGTTATTTTTAAAGCATTAACTTATTTTCCGACCATTAAAAAGGGCGAAATGCTCTTCGTCTCTAAATAACATGCAAATGATCTCGAAAAGGGATGAAATTTGGCATAATTTCTTAATAGGACCATTTAGGACGTGGTAAAAATTTAAGAGCATTACGGCAAAAACTTGACGCACTTCGTGTACAAAATGAACACTCTCCGGCGAATGAAAACACTTGCCTTCCACGTATAACTCCTTTCTTTTACACCATTTTACTTTTAAACTTTTAGTATGATGAATATACACCATTGACAGCGCCATGCTCAAGGTTGGGACTAATCTGAATAAATAAACATAATATGTCCCAGCACTTTTCTTACTTACAGGACCTATGGCACGCGCTGTTGTTGCCTGCCACTACTAATTTTGGAAATTTTTGAAGAGGTTGGGCGCGGGTTAGTGAACTATTGTAGTGGTGGGCAGGATCATACGCCTGCCATAGATACGTTGAGTGATGACCTGATGGCCTGCAAGTGCATATGGTTTAGTTGTAGCTTTTTCGAAGAGTATCGATCCCACAGGGAGCACAAGAATCAGCCATTTATCTCTTGTAGGGTTCAAATAGCAATGTGTGCAAGTTAACTGAAATCCAAAGCAATAGTAATATGGATGGAAGTGGTGTAGCGAATAGAGAACTAAATTACTGAAATGAAATAAAGTAACCAGAGACGTGGATGAAAGATGTTGACATTGCTAGGACTAAGGCATTCACAAGGAGTCAGGATTCTCCACTAGTGTGTGTCTAATACCGATGCCTAAGCACAATGATTAGTCGGATTCCTAAGCCACTTTATATATTTTTATTTATGGATGGAACATGCATAGATACGTGCATACACATAGAAGCAGCCCCGTATCACATACACCACCATCGTTATTCCGCGCTCCAGTTACCAAATGGTGATTAAGGGGAACAAGGTCCTTATGGACGCATCCTATAAGTGGTCTTCATTTACCCCCTATTGCAATGATCCGGGATGAAGGGAGATTGGCCCTATCACGTATCTACCTCGGCAATTGATACGTCTCCAACGTATCTATATTTTTTTATTGTTTCATGTTATTATACTCCCTCTGTCCGAAAATACTTGTCATCAAAATGGATAAAAAGGGATGTATCTAGAACTAAAATACGTCTAGATACATCTTCTTTTATTGTCTAGATACATACCTTTTTATCCAATTTGATGACAAGTATTTCCGAACGGAGGGACTATTATGCATCTTGGATGTTTTATATGCATTATTATGCAATTTTATATCATTTTTGGGACTAACTTATTAACCTAGTTCCCAGTGTCAGTTACTGTTTTTTTTCCATGTTTTTGTCTTTTACAGAAAATCAATATCTAACGGACTCCAAAAGGAATGAAACTTTTTGACGATTTTTCTTGGACCATAAGACACCTAGGAAGCTCCGGGAGGAGGCCATAAGGGCCACGGATGAGCCACAAGCTCGGAGGCCGCGCCCTAGGGAGGCGCGCCTCATGAGCTTGTGGGCCCCCTGTGGCTCATCCAACCCTAATCTCAGCTCCATAAATACCCAAAAAAAATCCGTATACCAGAGGGCACACCAAAAATAATTTTCCGCCGACGCAAGATTTTGTCCTCGTGAGATTCCATCTTGGGGTCTTTTCCGGTACTCTCCCGGAGCGAGATTCGATCATGGAGGGCTTCTATCAACCTTGTTGCACTTCTGATGATGTGTGTGTACTTTACCATAGACCTATGGGTCCATAGCTAGTAGCTAGATGACTTCTTCTCTTTATTTGATCTTGACTACAATGTTCTCCTCGATGTTCTTGGAGATCTATTCGATGTAATCTTCTTTTGCAGTGCGTTTCTTGAGATTCGATGAACTATGGATTTATGATCATATTATCTATGAATATTATCTGAATCTTCTCTAAACTCTTTTATCCATGATTAAGATAGCTTTGTATTTCTCTTTGATCTATTGATTTGGTTTGGCCAACTAGATTGATTTTTCTTGCAATAGAAGAGGTGCTTTGTTTTGGGTCAATCATGTGGTGTCCTCATCCAGTGATAGAAGGGGTAGCGAGGCACATATTTGTATTCTTGCCATTAAGGATAAAAAGAAGGGGTTTATTTCATATTGATTAGATCTATCCCTCTACATCATGTCATCTTGCTTGAGGCGTTAATCCGTCCTTCTTACTTTAATACACTAGATGCATGACGGATAGCTAGCGGTCGATGTGTGGAGTAATAGTAGTAGATGCATAATCGTTTCGGTCTACTTGTCACGGACATGATGCCTATAATCATGACACTGCCTTAGATATCTTCATAACTATGCATTTTTCTATCAATTTCTCAATGGTAATTTGTTTACCCACCGTATGCTTTTTATCAAGAGAGAAGCATCTAGTGAAAACTATGGCCCCCGGGTCTATTTTTATCATATTATTTTCAGATCTATAAAACCAAAAACCCAAACATACCTTGCTGCAATTTATTTACCTTTACCTTATTTTACACTTTTATTTATCTTTTATACCTATCTCTATCAGATCTCATCCTTGTGACAACCCTTTATCGCATTGGGTGCAAGTATTTGTTTGTTTGTGTAGGTGCTATCATTGGAGACTTGTGTGTTCCTCCTACTGGATTGATACCTTGATTCTTAACTGAGGGAAATACTTATCTCTACTTTGTTACATCACCCTTTCCTCTTCAAGGGAAAAACCGATGCAAGCTCAAGAAGTAGAAGCAACCAGCCTGTTCGCCAGCAGTAATTACCTTCCGTCCAAAATTGACATACGTTGGATGGTCGAATTCACCCAACATCAAGAAAACTATTAAAATAAACATACAAAGAGGATATCAAATCCTAACGACAAATGATCTATTACACATTAAGGTTCCTCCATATCCCAAAGAATTATGAAAATTACTCGCACATCAAGAGCACAATCGAGATGAGATTAATTATGATAAACATGGAGATCTCACAAGAGTAACACAAGATTGAATCCACTCCCACTATTTTGTTACGAATGGATGGGGATGAGATGATGATGATAGTGGTGATGATGATGATAGTGGTGATGATGATGAAGCACTCCTTATGCACCATTGTGGCTGTGAAGTCCTTGGCTCGATTCCCCTCCAGATGCCCTCCGGAGGCTAGGGTTCTACCTTCTGGATGTGTTTCTTGTGACTCTCTACATATGATCCATATCTGACTTCACGGGGCGGAAGTAGTGGATGAGGTGGTGGCATCGGCGTACCATACGACCATGCATATGAGCAGATGCATGGTTCCGCTATGATTCCATTGCATGGTCTCCTTATTTCTCCCTTTGCTTCGTTCTTTTTATGGTAGTATATTGTCACATTAAGTAACCTGATTCCACCATCTATTTCTTGGATTCATGTTGGGAAATGTGGTATAAATAAAAAAATTGCCCTAGAATCACCCAGGAACAACATGAAGATGCATATAAGGATTGGATCAATGATTGTTACCGACTCTGGAGTGCAGCTGAAGTAGATGAGTCAGTGTGGATCATACTTGGAGTCCCTCGAACCATTGATGATGATCCCATGTACTTCCCTCGAGTGATCCCTTGAACGGAAGACGGAAAGCGCGGCCTCTCTACTTGGTTACAAACGTACAATCTTCACGATCTGGTAGCGCTTTGCCGTCTAGAGATAATCATCGCCAAAGAATTAGAGGGAGGAGATTAGAACCACACTGGGCTTCTAATTCTGAGGATTAGAGGAACTAGGTCTGCCTCTAATTAGATCAATTAGGATCAACTAGAACTAGACCTAGATGAACTAGATGAGGCTCCAAAACTTATATGTCCAAAAGGGCCAATGCCTCAAGTATATATAGGTTGGAGGGGAAGAGAGGGGCTTCCACCAAGGAGGGAAAGTCCCTCCTTGCGGCACCGGCCAAAGGGGAGGAGTTTGAATCGTCCCCGAGATCAATTCGGCCTCCCACTTAGGAAAGGGGGCGCCACCTCCACTTGGGCCTTTATGGCCCAAGTTGCCTTCCACCACTTGGTATTTTAAGGCCCGTTGATATTAAATTAAATATAAAAGCCTTCTAACAATTACTAGAGACTTTTATTATTAATTTAACACCTCTGTAAACATTTCCACCTATATATTATTTATCGGTAATACTCGGTATTTCCTGATAAACTCCGAAACCCTTCTCATGACCACGAAACGCTTCTAGTTCCTCTCAAAACTATGCAGGATATTAATGAAAAAAATCCACAAATAAATCCTTGATACTCTCGTCCTACTAACACTCAGGAGATCGTGATTACCTTAAGCTTATGGCCCCGTAGGTTTGGTAAATCATAGACATGAACGAAATTCCTTCGTTCAATGACCAATAGCGGAACCGTGGACGTCCATATCGATCCCTATGATTACGCACATGAAATTCGAGTGAACCTTTGGTTATCATGTGATGTTTCCGTTGCTTAGCGATACTTTACAAAACTCGAAGTGTGTCGGCATCCTCCTGAGTCATGCACATGCTCACTATATTGTTCTTCTCGTTACCGGTTTTGTTTTTCTTTCTCATTGAAATGTTCCGGCATCCCTGTGACATAGTCACTTGTATATGGCCAGACGATTATTGATACTATCACACCGAGAGGGCCCTAAGAATATCTTTCCATCGTCCAAGGATCAAATACCACTCTCAAGCTATCTAGTCCCTTGTCAAATTTCCAATGAACATGTAAGTTGTCATTATGATCATTGTGTTTCAGATGATGTTAGAGCAACCCCAAAGTTCATCGTACGATAGGAAGCGACTATGATACTCTAATGGTCCGACAAACTAAAAACACATGCTAACACTTCGTGTTATAACAATTGATTTCAGACAATATTATCTCAATGTATAACGATCAAGTTTTGTTCGATTCAATATGTTTGTTCTTCTAACGTCACTCTCAATGTTTTTTAGGACTATCATTACACTTAACAATATCCTAAGATCCGCAAAACATGATCACCAACAACACTTGAACCAGTCTTAGAGGCAAGACGCGGAACCTATACTTTACCATTTATCATTCCACATGTGCATATGAGTTTTTCACGGAATCACATATTCCAGGATCATAGCAGTTATAGCATGAAATATAAACTCTTAATTATGAAAATGAAAATATAATAATACAATATTATTGCCTCAAGGGCATATTTCCTACAAACTCCCACTAGCACTAGAGTCAGTAATATAGCTGGATAATCTTTTTAACACATATGGCTTATCTGTTGTTGCTCATTCATACGTCTCCAAGGTATCTATAATTTTTTATTGTTCCATGGTATTATAGTTTCAATCTTGGATGCTTATATGCAATTATATATCATTCTTTTGGACTAACCTATTAACCTAGTGCCTAGTGCCAATTGCTATTTTTTGCATGTTTTGGCTTTTTTAGGAAATCAATATCAAACAGAGTCCAAAGAGAGGAAAAAAACTTTGGATTAATTTTTTCTAGACTAGAAGAGACCCTATAAGGTTCGGGAGAAGACATGAAGCATCACGAGGGAGCGACAAGCTCAGAAGGCGCGCCCCAGGGGGCGCCCCTAGGCTTGTGGGACCCTTGTGGCATCTCTTGACCTAATTCCGCTATTATAAATTCTCCAATATTCCCCTGACATTAGAGAGCCACCCAAAATACTTTTTCCGCCGCCGCAAGTTTCTGTTCACATGAGATCCCATCTAGAGGCCTTCTCTGGTACTCTTCCAAAGGGGGAATCGATCATGGAGGGGCTCTACATCAACCTTGCTGCCCTTCTAATGACGTGTGAGTGGTTTACCTCAAACCTACAAGTCCATAACTAGTAGCTAGATAGCTACTTCTCTCACTTTGGTCTCCAATATAATGTTCTCCTCGATGTTCTTGGAGATCTATTAGATGTAATTGTTGGTGCAATATTTAGCCTCTTGTGTTTTGGAGATTGTTGACAGAAACAGGCATGGACTGATTTGTTTGCCAGTGCACGCAGAGAGAAATAGTCCATGCAAAACCGAAGAGAATGTTTTCTCCGGTGTCAAGTTCGAGAAACTTCACCGAAGAATATCTGTGTTGCAGAGAAGATTGAGCTACATCTATTGAAAACATGTATGCGAGAAGTTTGATGTGAAGGAGTTAACCCCTCGAAAATTTATTGCTGATGTGAAGCAATTGGTTTGGAAATTTTGTCCGAAGAAAATTGACTACAGCGAATGGAAGTCGAAGACAAAGTTAAGACGTAGAATTCATTTTGTTGTTCTTCTTTCATTCATTTGAGTCATAGGACCTCCGTACTATTAAGAGGGGTATAGGTTCTCGAAGCTTGGATCCGCTGTGATGCTTAGCCCAAAACCTATGAAAGTTGCGAGAGAAATCTCTTTATGTTTTGAATGATAACCTGCCAGTAGTAGACGTCGTTCTTCGTGCTCCGGGAGATAACTTTCAAACCGAGGAGTTAGAATCACTAGCTCTGCAAGGAATGTTACCATTGTGCTCAATTTCTGACCATTAGACTCGTGTCTTCCGGCCATTGGCTGCTCCACATGTCCAATTTGGTCTTTTTCCCTTCAGGGAAGGCTGCAGTTATATATAGACACCCCATTCAAACATTGCCCATTGGCTGCTCCACTTAATATTTCTGAGAAGATTGATTGAGCATCCCCTCTCTGA
This sequence comes from Triticum aestivum, assembly GCF_018294505.1. NCBI lineage: Eukaryota > Viridiplantae > Streptophyta > Magnoliopsida > Poales > Poaceae > Triticum > Triticum aestivum. Next base: position 496,715,882 of record NC_057810.1, read on the forward strand.
GTGATTTGAGTTTAAGATCCACTGAGAGAAAAATCAAGAGCCGAAACTTAGACAGTGGTTGAGCATCACAGTAGTTATGAGTTAAGACTTCTGGTATCTATTACTCTTGAGAGTTGCGCGCTCTCTAGACGGATAGGTGTCAAGTCGAGCGTTGAAGAGTTATTGTCTTCACCGAGCAAGATTTTCAGCAACCAAGAGTCATTGTGGTTCGTGAAGAGTTCTTTCAAAGATTTGGAGATCGCCGACAAGTATCTATCACGAGTGAAATCAACTGGAGTCTGATCAGCTCCGAGTTGAAGGAGAATAGGGCGAAGAGATTTTATCTTCTTTGTTAAATCACAACCCCTCCAACTAGACATAGTCCTTTGGTAGAAGGGCGAACTGGTCTACCAAATCCATTTGTTGCCATCGAGCACCACTGGTTCACTTTACCTTACTACATTATCTTCAGCAGTTTACTTTTGTGCTTTGTGATGATGGTTTATCTGATCAATCATTGACTATCGCATCTCATTCGTTTCTGTCATTTCTGTCGTTCCCATCGGTTAAAGTTCGTGGCTCACCATGTTGCATTCTCATCATTCAATTTAGTCGTCCCAGTCGTATAAATTTCTCTTCGCACTTATATTATTAAGACTGTCATGATTTCCCTCTGTTGCTTTCTTTCACCATGTCACCTTTACTTTTGTGCTTTTCCTTCGTATTTCTAACCATGTTTACTCTCATGCTATTGCATATGTTCGCATATTGCATTACCATCATTATTGTCAAACCTGTTATATCCTATGCTCAAACTATTATTGCTTCCTACTTCGATAGATACGTTCCTCAATAAAGTACTTGATTGATTTCATTTATACCGAACCTTATTTCCGCTGCTGTGTTTGGGACCAGTTCATAACTTTCACAAGAACTTTTGACTCTCCCATTCACCCCCCCCTCCTCTGCTTGATATACTCTCGGTCCTAACAATTGGTATCAGAGGCGGTTCTCCCTGTCTCTGTTTATTAAAGGTCTAACAACCTTGGAGTTTTGAGTATGTCATATGCAGGTAGATCCTCGCACTCTGAAAGGTTTCCTATCTTCGATGGAAATAACTATGTCTAGTGGAAAGACAAAATGAGAATCAGACTTCAAGCCATCACCATAGAACTTTGGCAGATTGTGGAAAATGGATGCACCATTCAGCACCCTGATGCTCCAAATTCTGATGACAAAGTTATACTGCGGTTGAATGTGCAAGCAAAATATATTATCTGTGAAAGTATCTCAAAAGACATTTTCATTCAGTTCCGAAAGCTTGACATTGCAAAGCAACTCTGGGATGCCATAAAAAATGCTCATTAAGAATTCACTACCATAACAGATCCTCACACTGAAATGCTTCGAGCCACGTTTTCTAGTTTCAGAAGTCTTCATAAGGAAAGTGCTATGGGACTCAGTGATCGGCTGACCAATATTGTTGAAAGACTTCATCAGCGAGGAGTATCAGATATCACCGATAGAGATGTAGTCAACAATCTACTGAGTGCTCTTGATGCGATCTTCGTCCAATCGTAGCTGAAATCAAGCAAAGACCAGACTATCAAGAACTTCACTACGCCGAGGTCATGACATTGTTGTCTATTCACGAAGAAAAGATGGAACTTGAAAATGGATATCAAGAATCTTCTTTGGAAAGTGAAGGGGAAATTCTTTCACACTATGGCAGCTCACAAGAAGAAGATGTCGAGAATCAACACGCTACCACAAGGGAACTAGAAATGCTCACAGAAAGGCTAAGTGATCTCAGAAGACAGAATTTGTGTCTCACAAATGATGATGAATTTGACTTGCCTGAATCATCAAGAAGATTACCTCCGAAAGAAATAAAGTGCTTCAAGTGCAAACAATTCAGTCACCTCATAGCAGACTGTCCTTGCTGGGATTAAAAACCTAGCAATAGATGGATGTATGTTCACTGCAATGGGTTCACTCGAATGGATCATCATACTATGCTCTCGAAGAAAAATGAATCTTTCTCATCCTCTTCGACGAGACTAGTCACTGACGTGCGAGCCAAAGCAACCATCAAATATAATATGAAGAAAATATCATAGTTTAACAGAGTATGGGCTGAAATGATTATGGAATGTGAAGATGAGACATCTGTATCAGAACCAGAAGATGAAGAGCTTCACAGAAGGTTAGGAAGAAGCAATGCTTTCATTGCTTATGAATCATTCGAGAAATCACTCAAATCATACACTGATGACAATGCTTCAAGTGATGGTGAACTATTCGCATTCTATCTCATGGCAAAGACCTCTAAGGATCAGGTATCAGCAAAACACCCAAAATCTATGACTGAAAATTCTCCTGAATACATTGCCTATCCTAAACTGGTTAAGATTGAAAAATCTCAACAATATGAGCTTGAAAAACACAAGAAGAATCTAAGGAAAGCCAAAGGATTACTGGTCGAAGAGATGGAGAAGAATCAAAAGTTGATCGAACAACATGATGCTTTTTCTTCATCAATTGATGGTCTTTCCAATCGATATGATTCCCTTACAGTTGACTATGAGAGTTTATCAGAAGAAATCCTTAACAGGAATCAAGAACTTGAGTCACTGAAAGGGTCTCATAACGTGCTAGCAAAAGAAAAAGCTTCTCTCTTCGCCGAGCAATGTAAACGACTTCCTGATGATCTTGTGTCTCCTTGATCACAATGCCTAGAACGTAGTGATACATCCATTTTGCATCTTGTTTTTATATCATGGTACAATACTTATGCCTTTTCTCTCCTATTTTACAAGATTTATATGAAAGAGGGAGAATGGCGACAGTTGGAATTCTGGACCGGGAAGGAGCAAATCTGAGATACCTATTCCGCACAACTCCAAAAGTCCTGAAAATTTACGGAGAATTATTTTGGATTATATGATAATTATTGGGCGAAGAAAATACCACAGGGGACCCACCAGGTGGCCACGAGCCTCGGGGGCGCGCCCCAAGGGCTTGTGGGGCCCCTGGTAGGCTTCCTATTCCCATCTTCTGCTATATGGAGTCTTTTGACCTAAAAAAATCATAAGAGAGCTTTCAAGACGAAGCGCCGTCGTCTCGAGGCGGAACCTGGGCAGGAGCAATCTAGAGCTCCGGCAGAGCGATTCTGCCGGGGAAACTTTCCTCCAGGATGGGGAAATTGAAGCCATCGTCATCACCAATGATCCTGTCATCGAGGGAGGATCAATCTCCATCAACATCTTCACCAGCACCATCTCTTCTCAAACCCTAGTTCATCTCTTTTATTCAATCTTTGCCTCAGAACCTCAGATTGGTACTTGTAGGTTGCTAGTAGTTTTGATTACTCCTCATAGTTGATGCTAGTTGGTTTATTCGGTGGAAGATCATATGTTTAGATCCTTGGTGCTATTAAATACTCCTATGATTATGAACATGAACATGCTTTGCGAGTAGTTACGTTTGTTCCTGAGGACATGGGAGAAGTCTTGTTATAAGTAATCATGTGAATTTGGTATTCGTTCGATATTGTGATGAGATGTATGTTGTATTTCCTCTCGTGGTGTTATGTGAACGTCGACTATAGGACACTTCACCATGATTTGGGCCTAGGGGAATAAATTGGGAAGTAATAAGTAGATGATGGGTTGCTAGAGTGACAGAAGCTTAAACCCTAGTTTATGCGTTGCTCCGTTAGGGGCTGATTTGGATCCACATGTTTCATGAAATGGTTAGATTTATCTTAATTCTTCTTTCATAGTTGTGGACGCTTGCGAGAGGGGTTAATCATAACTGGGAATCTTGCGAGTAAGCACAACACCCAAGCACCGGTCCACCGACATATCAAATTATCAAAGTAATGAACGTGAATCATATCAGCATGATGAAAACTAACTTGACAATTATTCCCATGTGTCCTTGGGAGTGCTTTTCTTTCTATAAGAGTTTGCCCAGGATTGTCCTTTGCTATAAAAAGGATTGGGCCACCTTGCTGCACCTTTGTTACACTTGTTACTTGCTACCCGTTACGAATCATCTTATCACAAACTATCTGTTACAGATAATTTCAGTGCTTGCAGAAAATACCTTGCTGAAAACCACTTGTCATTTACTTCTGCTCCTGGTTGGGTTCGACACTCTTACTTATCGAAAGGACTACAATAGATCCCCTATACTTGTGGGTCATTGATGTCTACTACACAACCTTCTTCTTGTAGACGTTGTTGGGCCTGCAAGTGCACAGGTTTGTAGGACAGTAGCAAATTCCCCTCAAGTGGATGACCTAAGGTTTATCAATCCGTGGGAGGCGTAGGATGAAGATGGTCTCTCTCAAACAACCCTGCAACCAAATAACAAAGAGTCTCTTGTGTCCCCAACACACCCAATACAATGGAAAATTGTATAGGTGCACTAGTTCGGCTGAGAGATGGTGATACAAGTGCAATATGGATGGTAGATAAAGGTATTTGTAATCTGAAATTATAAAAACAGCAAGGTAACAAGTGGTAAAAGTGAGTGTAAATGGTATTGCAATGGTAGGAAACAAGGCCTAAGGTTCATACTTTCACTAGTGCAAGTTCTCTCAACAATAATAACATAGATAGATCATATAACAATCCCTCAACATGCAACAAAGAGTCACTCCAAAGCCACTAATAGCGGAGAACAAACGAAGAGATTACGGTAGGGTACGAACCCACCTCAAAGTTATTCTTTCGGATCAATCTATTCAAGAGTTCGTACTAGAATAACACCTTAAGACACAAATCAACCAAAACCCTAATGTCACCTAGATACTCTATTGCCACCTCAAGTATCCGTTGGCATGATTATCGATATGCATCATAGAATCTCAGATTCATCTATTCAACCAACACAAAGTACTTCAAAGACTGCCCCAAAGTTTCTACCGGAGAGTCAAGACGAAAATGTGTGTCAACCCCTATGCATAGGTTCATGGGCGGAACCCCGCAAGTTGGTCACCAAAACATACATCAAGTGGCACATGATATCCCATTGTCACCATAGATAAGCACGGCAAGACATTCATCAAGTGTTCTCAAATCATTAAAGACTCAATCCGATAAGATAACTTCAAGAGCAAAACTCAATCCATCACAAGAGAGTATAGGGGGAGAAACATCATAAGATCCAACTATAATAGCAAAGCTCGTGATACATCAAGATCGTGCCATAGAGGGAACACGAGAGAGAACACAAGAGAGAGAGAGAGAGAGAGAGAGAGAGAGAGAGATCAAACACATAGCTACTGGTACATACCCTCAGCCTCGAGGGTGAACTACTCCCTCCTCGTCATGGAGAGTGCCGAGATGATGAAGATGGCCACCGGTGATGGGTTCCCCCTCCGGCAGGGTGCCGGAACAGGCTCCCGAGAGGTTTTTGGTGGCTACAGAGGCTTGCGGCGGCGGAACTCCCAATCTATCTTCTCCGTGGATGTTTTTAGGGTACGTGGGACTATATAGGAGAAAGAAGTTGGTCGGGAGGTGCTCGAGGGTCCCACAAGACAGGGGGAGCGCCCAGGGGGGTGGGCGCGCCCTCTGTCGGTGTCCAAACCGTTGGATCTCGGGTAGGGGGTCCCGAACTATGTGTCTAAGGCTAATGGTAACTGGAGGCTGGGGACACGATGTTAACCCGGGTTCGGGCCCTCTCAATGGAGGTAATACCCTACTTCCTGCTTGATTGATCTTGATGATATGAGTATTACAAGAGTTGATCTACCACGAGATCAGAGAGGCTAAACCCTAGAAGCTAGCCTGTGGTATGATTGTTGTTGTCAATGATGATGAGTCCTACGGACTAAACCCTCCGGTTTATATAGACACCAGAGGTGGCTAGGGTTACACAGAGTCGGTTTTACAGAGAAGGAGATCTACATATGAATCGCCAAGCTTGCCTTCCACGCCAAGGAGAGTCCCATCCAGACACAGGACGAAGTCTTCAATCTTGTGTCTTCATAGTCCAACAGTCCGGCCAAAGTATATAGTCCGGCTGTCTGGATACCCCCTTATCTAGGACTCCCTCAGTAGCCCCTGAACCAGTCTTCAATGAAGATGAGTCCGGCGCGTAGATTGTCTTCGGCATTGCGAGGCGGGTTCCATCTCCGAATATTCCAAGATAAATTCCGAACACAAGGACCGTGTCCGGCTCTGCAAGATAAATTCCATATACCACCATAGAGAGAATAATAATAATCCACGAATCTAATTTGCTGACATCATGCCACAACTCAGTTTTTATTCTATCCGTTATTACAACTTGCTACCGCACACACCACGAGGTGGTTTCCTTGGCACGTCCCGTCAGAGCAGAGATCGTGTTCCCCTTATTACAGGATTCTCATCAAAACGGGCGTGGGTAACCCAACCGCACCATCAATTACGGTAAGTGGGGAACAAGCAGGCTTCGTTAGGCAAGCAGGGAGGCGTAAAGTTTTATCGCCTTTATAAAGGGGAAAAGCTTCCTCCTTTCTACCCACACCTTCTTCTACTTCTGCTCGTCCATTTCCTTTCGCCCGAGCCCTAGCACCCAAGCATTCATCCTACCCACAAAAAAGGTCCTCTAAAAATGTCCGGATTCGGATCAGGAGGCAAGTGGATGGCCTCCTCCGTCAAGGAGAAGGATATTAAAAAGCTACGGGCGGCCGGATATCTGGCCAAGAAAATCGGCCACCGTCTTCCAACGGCGGGACAGTTCGTCCCTACTCCGGAGCCCCATGAGAGAGTTGTTTTCCTCCCCCATTTCGTCTGTGGGCTCGGGTTTCCCCTCCACCCTTTTGTTCACGGCATCATGTATTACTATGGGATTGATTTTCACGATCTATCCCCCAATTCTTTCCTCAACATCTCAACATTTTATTGTCGTGTGCGAGGCCTTTCTCTGTATCTCGCCACACTTTGGGCTATGGCTCAAGATCTTCAACGTGAAGCCCAAAGTGGTGAGTGGTGAACATGCCGAGTGCGGAAGCGCCATGGTGAGCAGGATGCCCAAGGTCACATGGCCGACGGGTACTTTCAATGACTCCGTCAAGGAGTGGCAGCAACAGTGGTTCTATATCACTGAGCCACGCGGCAAAAAGTGGGCCGCTGCTCCCGAGTTTTGATCCGGAGCCGCTTTGCCCCTCACGTCCTGGCCTAAGAAGGGCGTGAACTGGTCATCATCCGACGAACTGTCAGTGATCCAGGCGTGTGTCAAAGGTATGGAGGACAAGGCCATCAGGCTTGTTGACGTGGTCCAGGTGATGCTGGTCCGCCTGACCCTCCCTTGCTAGCATAGAGGCTATAATTTGTGGGAGTACAACCCGGTCGAGCACCAGACCCTGCGGGAGATTTCCGGATCCACGCACAAGGACATCTAGAAGGTGCTCTTTAAGTCTGGCAAACCATGGCCGGACTCTGCCGCAGACCGCGGGTATCAGTTGTCCCACCCCGCCAGTCCGGTAAGTCGTCATCATATCTTGGCTATTCGCGTGTGTCATTGATATGTCTCGAAGGAGATGTTTTCTAATTTGTCTTTCCACAGTTGTCCTAGGAATGGACAAAGGAGGCAGAGCGGATTCATTGTCCGGCCCCGCTGCCGGAAGAACCGGCGGGACCTCTTCTCACGAAGATGCTGGTCCCAGCGCCTTACAAGGCGCCGAAGAAAGAGGCGAACAAAAAGGCCAAGGAGACCAGGAGCGGTCTCCGTCGTCGGAGCGCTTCGGACACGAAGTCCGAAGACTCCAACAACCCTCCCTCCTCCGGAGAGAATGAGGAGGAGGAAGAGGATGATGATGAGGAGGAAGAAGAGCCCGAGTCCCTTACGAGGGGGAGGAAGAAAAGGGCAGCCTCCTCATCCTTAGAGGCAGATTCGCCTAAAAGGGGAAGAACATCCATCCCCGAGGCATCCACCACGGCTACCGGCAGCAGCCCGGAGTGGGATCCCAGGGCCCAACCCCTGGTAAAATCATAAGTGCACGAAATCCGGACACATCCATGCATCCAGAATTTATTAGAATGCAGTACTTTGATCTGCACCGTACTTTTTATAGTCCGGCGAGGTCTCCGGCCCAACAGGCCTCATCAGAGGACTCGTTGAGTTCCGATGCCTTGCAGAGTGAGACCCCTCCTAGGGCCCCTTCCCCAAAGCCTGGCTGTGACACCGAGGTGTCATTGAAAAAGGGCCTGAGCCAGGGGGGCGCACCTCAGGGGCCGGACATGCGGGAGCGGTGGCTCCCATGAATATCGACGGCGGGGGCGATCGTGGATCCGGACCACAGTCGGACACAGTCCCAGAGACCCTAAAGGTTCCGAGATCAGGCAAGCGGCCCCTCTTAACTGGAGGGGGTGATCCTACTCTACATGTGACCTCTGTCCAACCAAAGGTGTCAGGCGGCCTATCGACAGCACTGGAGAGTGCGTCCATCATTGATGAGCACCGCACCATTATGGGCGTGGTGATAGAAAAGATTCAGGCCGCCGAGAGCGGACTTAATGAATCCTGCGTCAGCCTTATAAAAGGCTTGGAGGTATGTGTAGAAGACTGTCATAGTATAGATAGTAGCCCCTGATACACTGTTCGGAGAGGACAGGAACCGGACAGGGGATCAACTTCCCGTTCGCAGGAGACTTAGCTAATGACATACATATATTTTGTGAACCAGATGTCTGCAGCGACTGCCTCCTTTCATACTGCGGAAGTGTCCGGACTCAAGCAGAGTCTGGTGTGGGCCGAAGAACTCGGCCGAGTGAAGAAGCATCTAGAGGAGAAACAAGGTATGTTTTGAACACTTTTAGTAAGTTTTGACACAAGTAAGTAGTTGTGACTATCTTAAAGTATATATATCGCACGCTCCAGGGGCGAATACCGAAATTGAGGTGCTCAAGAAGGCTGTTGCCTTGGCTGAAAAGAATGCGGCCGCGGAGCGGACTCTCTGTGAGAAACACGAGGTGAGGGTCGTGGAAGCTGAACGAGAGCTTCAGGAGGCCGTAGGGAGAAACGAGAGCTTGGAGCAGAGTCTATTGTTGAAAGAATCCGAACTCGCCCAAGCTCTCCGGACCGCGAATGAGGCTCGGGAGGAAGCCCAGGCCATGGTGAGGGATATTCAGGAGGCGCGGAAGATTGCTGCTGGTAAGGCGGATGTTTGTTTTTTCAAGGTGCCTTACACTTTTGTAGGGAAGATACATGGTGATCCATTGAATCCTAATTTTTTCAGGAGCATTTGCGGATTTGCCGCGCAGCATATCTGATGCTGCCCAATTCTTCCGAGCTGAGAAGAAGGAAACTGCAGAGAAGCTCTTCTGGTCGCAGTATTTGGCGCCGAACTATCCGGTGCCATTTGTCGACCAGCTTAAACAGCTGATTGAGCTGCATCAGGCAGCCGAACTAGCCATGTAGGATTTGGTTATCCGGTTGTGGCCCGCAGAGCCCATACCGAGCAGTTTCTTCGAGCTCGTGAAGCGGATTGGGAGGGCCTGCCCTCGGCTGGACGTCATTAAGTGGTCAGTTTGCATAGAAGGGGCACAAATGGCGTTTTCCCTTGAAAAAGTGCACTGGGGGAAGCTTAATGCTGAGAAGCTAATGACAAAGTGGCCGCCGGAGGGGAAGGAGCACTGCAAGCCCGAACTATATTATGATGGCATCCTGAAAGGCGCCCGCCTCGTGGCTGAGGAATGTATGAAAGACATTATTTTTCCCTGAAAGCAGTTGTGCTATCCTTTGTAAGGCAAAACAGAGTCACTTATATGTAGGTGTCTGTTATGTGTAAATTTTGTTCCTGCATGGCCGTTTAAAATGTTAGCCTTGAGAGTTGGCCAGTCGTCGGCTTCTGCGCCCATGTAGGAACTACGGGGGTGTTCGGAATACACCTGAACACTCTTTATCCCATTCTTGGGTCCATGAAGGAGGTGTTCAGCACAGCGAACCAGCCAATCGAACTATAGGGCTTCATTAGTCTCACTTAGCCTTAAGAATACGAGTATGGGAGGCGCAGCCCCTGGTGTTCGGAAGACCGCACGAGGGGATCTAATAGCGCTTGATCGGTGAGCCGATCCTTCGCACGCTGCATTTTATTATGGCATTATGCGGAATAGATCTTTAAAGATTTTACAACCTCTCAAACAGCTTCCAGCTCTCGCCTTATCATGACAGTTGGTTTTCGGCTTTCTCTACTGAGGTGTTCGTCCAACAGAACCGGGACACAATCGTAGTAGTTCTCCCAGCGCTACCTTAGCCGATATTGCGGAACGTAAGGTACCAAAACATGGGAGTCAGGCAAACCCAACCAATGACCCAAGACATGATTCGGAGCTGATGCATATAATGTTATAAGTTCGGGGTGCCGAACGACCGAGAAGGTGTTCAGACTTTAGTCGCCATACTATGGGTGCAAGGAAGCCCCTGGCGTTCCAAGGCATAACACGATATTCAGATGTCGTTATGACAAAAAATGTCGTTGAGAAATTGCAGATAAGCGTCAAATGACTCTACATGCTGTATTTAAGTAATACGTCTATGCGTATGAGTACGGTGCATGTTATAAAAGGGAGGCATGACGGCAGAACCTGTTAGGGCCGGGCGGTGGTTGGCTATGCGCGAATCCGGAGGAATATCCGGATTGTATTCAGGTGGGGTGGACATCCTCCCTGTGTGCGTCCGAGCTGATTCCAAGTCGCCGGTCCAGTTGTGCATGAGGGCGAACCTACAAATAATGCTTAAGAGGCGTGTGTGAGCAGTGGCTGAGCCGTGGATGTGATCCGCCCGGCTTACGTTGAAGGATCTGTATTTTCTATGATTAGGTTGGGGTATCATGAAGTAGTTCAGACTCCCTTATCGGTGTTCGGGAGTTCGGCTGTCGAATTTAGGTTAGATTGGAAAAAACCGTGACTCGCTGCTTTAGTGAATAAAGCAGCCGAATATTCTTCAGCGCCAAGGCGAAGCTCGGTCTTGACCGCAATTGTGACGTCATCACGTGGGTCTTGGGTGATAATGCGTTTAGTCACAGTGTATCCTGGCGGTGCTGAATAGCTACTGCCTAGAGGTATAAGGCCAAAAGTTGGTATGTCATTTTTGGCTATCCGAAGACCATCTCCGGGGTGGCGGGGACAAGGCGGCCTTCACACCTTTTTGTGACACTCTAAGATGAGTTTTTCTGGTGGGTCTGATTCTTGAGTGATCGGTCCCTAGATTTGATAATCTGGGCGTCTTCATGCTCCTTCCGGCGCCGGCCTGCCGATTTGTTTAAAGACTCAGCATTCTCTATCGGTATGATTGGCTCCTGCTCCTGGGGTGCCATGAATTTGACATGGGTGGTCAAGTATGCGGTTCATGCTGGAGGGGCCCGGATTAAGATGTTGAAGTCTCTTTTCCCGCTCAACGGGTTGAGGATTACGGGCTCCTGTGTTGATCGCCATTCCCTGGGCCCCATTTTTTGCCTTGGGATGCTTGTATTTGTGGCACCAAGGTTTGTAGACTCTGTTTTTGTCCACTGATGCGTCCGGGGTGCTCGCTATGTTGTTTTTTAGTGTGTAATGCTGGTCTTGTGTGCAGCCCCTTGCCGCAGTGTGCTGTAGGCGGGGTGTAGGCCTGTGTCTGTTTTTTAGTGCCACCTCCTCGAATTGAGGTAGTAGCCTGCGCTTTGGGTAGTATTTTGTTCGGCGCTCGAGTCCGTATTCTACGGCTGCCCGGGCCTTAGTCCGTCTGTCTGTGGGCAGATTTTTATCAGCTTGAGGTTGCTGATGTTTCTTTTTCTGGCTTCTTGCAGTGGCTATAAGTCGGCGCTTGAAGCGCTCCTGATTTATTGGATTCTCTGGTACGCCGAAATTGTCGTTACCGAGGCTCACCTCGTCTCCGGAGGGAGGCCTATAGTTATCGTCCTCCAAGTATTCATCTGTCGCCAGTTCGTTTTGGCTAGCCTGCCCGTGTTCATGTTCGGCTTGTTCAAAGGTGGGTTGATCAGGATCGTATTCCTCTTCGGCACCATCTGGATTTTCTTCTCCAGTGCCGGTATTGTTGTGGCGAGGCTTGGAGCGGCGCCGATGACGCCCATGTTTTGCTTTCTTCCCCGAGGGGTTATCTTCCTTTGCCTTATTGCCATTGGTTTCTTTGGGAGTATCCACCATGTATATATCATATGAAGAGGTGGCAGTCTAGCGCCGTGTGGGCGGTGGTTCCTGTTCTTCTCCTGCATCGTTGTCTATACCGTCGATGTCTTCAGAGTCAAAGTCAAGCACGTCGGTCAAGTCATCGACCGTGGCTATTAAGTGGTAACGAATTTCTCTGTCGCCAGCTTCCCACTCGAGCCAGACATAGCTCGGCAAGGAGTCTCCTGACAAAGAGAGAGACTTCAAAGAATTCAGCATGTCTCCGAAGGGTGAGTGCTGAAAGATGTCCGCGGCGGTGAACTCCATGACTGGAGCACAGTTAGATTCAATGGGCACGGATGCGCGCAGTCCGGAACACACGGCCGGAGACGAGTCCAGGGGTCCGGAGACATAGATCCCTTTAGGAGGGGGGTCTGTGTTCGGCTCCAATGCCGAGGAGTGTGCGGCCTCCGGGGCGGGGTCCATCCGCCCGTCCTCGGAAGGCACGACCTGCTCTGGAACGGAGTCTGGAGCTGTAGCAGGTGCGATGTTCTGAATACTGTCCGACTGCAGACCTAAGTCATGCACGTTGTGATTGTTCGGCGCTCCTGAAACGGGCCCGTCGAAGATCAAGTCTCCGCGGATGTCGGCCGTGTAGTTTAGGTTTCCAAACCTGACCTGATGGCCAGGGGCGTAGCTATCGATCTGCTCCGGATGGCCAAGCGAGTTGGCCCGCGGTGCGAAGCCGCCGAACACGAAGATCTGTCTGGGGAGAAAATTCTCGCCCAGGACAGCATGGTTGAAGGTTGGAGAAGCCATCTAACCTTGTAGCAACGACACAGAGGAAATCTCAATGGAAGCACCAATGCGGTGTCAAAACCGGCGGATCTCGGGTAGGGGGTCCCAAACTGTGCGTCTAAGGCTAATGGTAACGAGAGGCTGGGGACACGATGTTTACCCAGGTTCGGGCCCTCTAGATGGAGGTAATACCCTACTTCCTGCTTGATTGATCTTGATGATATGTGTATTACAAGAGTTGATCTACCACGAGATCAGAGAGGCTAAACCCTAGAAGCTAGCCTATGGTATGATTGTTGTTGTCAATGATGATGAGTCCTACGGACTAAACCCTCCGGTGTATATAGACACCAGAGGGGGCTAGGGTTACACAGAGTCGGTTTTACAGAGAAGGAGATCTGCATCCGAATCGCCAAGCTTGCCTTCCACGCCAAGGAGAGTCCCATCTGGACACGGGACGAAGTCTTCAATCTTGTATCTTCATAGTCCAACAGTCCGGCCAAAGTATATAGTCCGACTGTCCGGATACCCCCCTTATCCAGGACTCCCTCACCCTCCTATCTCCTGGCCTCCTCGAGGCTCTTCTGACGTGAAATCCAAGTCTCCCGGATGATATTCTTCCAAAAAATCACGCTACCGAAGGTTTCATTCCGTTTGGACTCCCTTTGATATTCCTTTTCTTCGAAATACTGAAATAGGCAAGAAAACAACAATATGGGCTGGGCCTCCGGTTAGTAGGTTAGTCCCAAAAATGATATAAAAGTGTAAATTAAAGCCCATAAACATCCAAACTAGGTAATATAATAGCATGGAACAATAAAAAATTATAGATACGTTGGAGACGTATCAAGCATCCCCAAGCTTAATTCCTGCTCATCCCCGAGTAGGTAAATTATAAAAACATAATTTTTGATGTGGAATGCTACCTAGCATAATTCTCAATGTAATTTTATTTATTGTGGCATGATTGTTCAGATCCAAATGATTCAAGATAAAAGCTTATAAAACATAAAAATAATAATACTTCAAAGCATACTAACAAATAATCATGTCCTATCAAAATAGCATAGCCAAAGAAAGCTTATCCCTACAAAATCATATAGTTAGTCCATGCTTCATTTACATTACACAAAATACTCCCATCATGTAAAACCCCGACGACGAGCCGAGCAATTGGTTCATACTTTTTAACGCACTTCAGCTTTTTCAACTCTTACGCAATACATGAGCGCAAGCCATGGACATAGCACTATGGTGGTATATGGTGGTGGTTGTGAGGATAAAAAGGGAGAAGATAGTCTCACATCAACTAGGCGTATCAACGGGCTATGGAGATGCCCATTAATACATATCAATGTGAGTGAGTAGGGATTGCCATGCAACAAATGCACTAGAGCTATAAATGTATGAAAGCTCAACAAAGGAAACTAAGTGGGTGTGCATCCAACTTGCTTGCTCACGAAGACCTAGGGCATTTTGAGGAAGCCCATCATTGGAATATACAAGCCAAGTTCTATAATAAAAAATTCCCACTAGTATATGAAAGTGACAACATAGGAGACTCTCTATCATGAAGATCATGGTGCTATTTTGAAGCACAAGTGTGGAAAAGAGATAGTAGCAATTGTCCCTTCTCTCTTTTTCTCTCGTTTTCCTTTTTTTTCCTTTTTTTCTTTTTTTCTTTTTGGTGGGCTTCTTTGGCCTCTTTTATTTTTATAAAGTCCGAAGTATCATCCCGACTTGTGGGGGAATCATAGTCTTCATCATCCTTTCCTCACTGGGACAATGCTCTAGTTATCAAGATCGTCACACTTTTATTGATTTACAAATCAAGAATTACAACTCAAAGCTAGAACAAGATATGACTCTATATGAATGCCTCCAGCGGTGTACCGGGATATGCAATGAATCAACAGTGAAATGTATGAAAATTATGAAGGTTGCTTTGCCACAAATACGATGTCAACTACATGATCATGCAAAGAGCAATATGACAATGATGGAGTGCGTCATAATAAACGGAACGGTGAAAGTTGCATGGCAATATATCTCGGAATGGCTATGGAAATTCCATAATAGGTAGGTATGGTGGCTGTTTTGAGGAAGGTAAATAATGGGTTTATGATACCGGCGAAAGTTGCGCGGCATAATAGATGCTAGCAAAGTGGAAGGATGAGTGTGCGTATATCCATGCACTCACATTAGTCATAAAGAACTCATATACTTATTGCAAAAGTCTACTTAGCCCTCGAAGCAAAGTACTACTACGCGTGCCCCTAGAGGGATAGATTGGCAGGAAAAGACCATCGCTCGTCCCCGACTGCCACTCATAAGGAAGAAACTCAAAAGAGCACCTCATGCAACAAATTTGTCGCACAACATTTACCATACGTGCATGCTACGGGACTTGCCAACTTCAACACAAGTATTTCTCACTTTCATAATTACCCACTAGCATGACTCTAACATTACCACCTTTATATCTCAAAAATATTATCAAGCATCAAATTTATCCTAGTGTTTAATACACTTTCTATGATAGTTTTTATTATACCCAAATTGGATGCTCATCATTCTAGGACCAATCTTATAACCATAGAAAATACCATGCTATTCTAAGAGACTCTCAAAATGATATAAGTGAAGCATGACAGACTAACAATTTCTTCAAAATTAATCCACCGACGTGCTCTAAAAGATATAAGTGAAGTACTAGAGCAAACGACAAACTACTCTGAAAGATATAAGTGAAGATCAATGAGTAGTCAAATAATTGTGCAACTATGTGAAGACTCTCTAACATTTAAGAATTTAAGATCTTGGTATTGTATTCAAACAGCAAGAAAAGCAAAATAAAATGACATTGCAAGGATATCACAACTCATGTAAAGAAGCAAAAATTTAGGTTCAACCGATACTAACCGATAGTTGCTGAAGAAGAAAGGTGGGATGCCTACCGGGGCATCCCCAAGATTAGATGCTTGAGACTTATTGAAATATTATCTTGGGGTGCCTTGAGCATCCCCAAGCTTGAGCTTTTGTGTCTCCTTAATTCCTTTCATGTCACGGTTTCCTAAATCTCAAAAGCTTCATCCACAACAAACTCAACAAGAACTCGTGAGATAAGTTAGTATAAACCAATGCAAAAACCTTATCATATTCTACTGTAACAACTCACTAAAATTATTATTCAAAATTTAATACTAAACGTCTCTGCATATTTAATCCTCCTATCCTCAAATAGAATCATTAAACAAGCAAGCATATGCAAACAATGCAAACATAACAGCAATCTGCCAAAACAGTATAGTCTGTAAAGAATGCAAGATTCATCATACTTCCCTAACTCCAAAAATTATAATAAAAATACTACGCTGTAAAAGATTTATCACAGATCATTATGCAAAAAGATTCAACATTATATCACTCTCTGACTTTTCTAGGGAATTTTTTCAACAGCGGTAAACTTTCTGTTTTCAAACAGCAACATGTATACTAGCAAAATAAGCATGGTAAAGGCTATCCTTGACATTTTTATTGAAAATATAGATGCAAAACCTTATTCTAAATAAAAGCAAGCAAATACTAACAAAATAGAATGACACTCCAAGCAAAACACATATCATGTGGTGAATAAAAATATAGCTCCAAGTAAAGTTACCGATGAACGAAGACGAAAGAGGGGATGCCTTCCGGGGAATCCCCAATCTCAGGCTCTTGGTTGTACTTGAATATTACCTTGGGGTGCCTTGGGCATCCCCAATCTTAGGCTCTTGCCACTCCTTATTCCATAGTCCATCGAATCTTTACCCAAAACTTGAAAAATTCAACCACACAAAACTCAAAAGAAAACTCGTAAGCTCCGTTAGTACAAGAAGGAAAACCACCACTTTAAGGTACTGTAATAAACTCATTATTTATTCATATTGGTGTAATATATACTGTGTTCCAACTTCTCTATGGTTCATACCCTTACATACTATCCATAGATGCATCAAAATAAGCAAACAACACATAGAAAACAGAATCTGTCAAAAACAGAACAGTCTGTAGTAACCTGTATCAAACGTATACTTCTGGAACTCTAAAAATTCTGAAATAAATTGTTGGACCTGAGGAATTTGTCTATTAATAATATTAAAAAAGAATCAACCTAAAAGAACTCCCATTAAAAAATGACAGCTAATATCGTGAGCGCTAAAGTTTCTGTTTTTTACAGCAAGATCATAAAGACTTCACCCAAGTCTTTCCAAAGGTCCTACTTGGAACTTTATTGAAATAAAAGCTATAAAACATGATTAATAAAGTAGCATAATAATGTGAACACACAAAAACAGTAAGGGTAAATATTGGGTTGTCACCCAACAAGCGATTTTCTTTAATGCCTTTCTAGCTAGGCATGATGATGACAATGATGCTCGCATAAAAGATAAGAACTGAAACATAACGGGAGCATCATGAAGAATATGACTAGCACATTTAAGCATAACCCACTTCCTATGCATAGGTATTTTGTTAGCAAACAACTTATGGTAACAATAATAACTAGCATAGGAAGGTACAACAAGCATAGCTTCAAAATTTTCAACACATAGAGAGGAAACTTGACATTATTGCAATTCCTACAAGCATATATTCCTCCCTCATAATAATTTTCAGTAGCATCATGAATGAATTCAACAATATAACCAGCACCTAAATCATTGTTTTCATGATCTACTAGCATAGAAAATTTACTACTCTCCACATAAGCAAAAATCTTCTCATTCGGAATAGTGGGAGCAAACTCAACAAAATAATTATCATGTGAGGCATAATCCAATTGAAAACTAAAATCATGATGACAAGTTTCATGGTTATCATTATTCTTAATAGCATACAAGTCATCACAACAATCATCATAGATAGCAACTTTCTTCTCATAATCAATTGGAACCTCTTCCGAAATAGTGGAATCATCACTAAATAAAGTTGACACTCTTCCAAATCCACTTTCATATTCATCACAATGAGATTCAATATGCTCCAAAATAGTGGAATCAATACTACCTAAAGTTGACAATCTTCCAAACCCACTTTCATCAATATAATCATCATAAATAGGAGGCATGCTTTCATCATAATAAATATTCTCATCAAAACTTGGGGGACAAAAAATATCATATTCATCAAACATAGCATCCCCAAGCTTGTGGCTTTGCATATCATTAACAACATTGCAATCAAGCTCATCATTCACATATTTCATGCCAAGCATTCTATGTAATTCTTCTTCTAGCACTCGAGCACAATTTACCTTTTCATCAAACTCATGAAAGATATTAAAAAGACGAAGTGTATGAGACAAACTTAACTCCATTCTTTTTTGGGTTATATTTTATAGATTAAACTAGTGGTAAAACAAGAAACTAAAAGACTCAATTGCAAGATATAAAGATATACCTTCAAGCACTCACCTCCCTGGCAACGGCGCCAGAAAAGAGCTTGATGTCTACTACACAACCTTCTTCTTGTAGACGTTGTTGGGCCTGCAAGTGCACAGGTTTGTAGGACAGTAGCAAATTTCCCTCAAGTGGATGACCTAAGGTTTACCAATCCGTGGGAGGCGTAGGATGAAGATGGTCTCTCTCAAACAACCCTGTAACAAAATAACAAAGAGTCTCTTGTGTCCCCAACATACCCAATACAATGGCAAATTGTATAGGTGCACTAGTTCGGTGAAGAGATGGTGATACAGGTGCAATATGGATGGTAGATAAAGGTATTTGTAATCTGAAATTATAAAAACAGCAAGGTAACAAGTGGTAAAAGTGAGCGTAAACGGTATTGCAATGGTAGGAAACAAGGCCTAAGGTTCATACTTTCACTAGTGCAAGTTCTCTCAACAATAATAACATAGATAGATCATATAACAATCCCTCAACATGCAACAAAGAGTCACTCCAAAGCCACTAATAGTGGCGAACAAACGAAAAGATTATGGTAGGGTATGAAACCACCTCAAAGTTATTCTTTCGGATCAATCTATTCAAGAGTTTGTACTAGAATAACACCTTAAGACACAAATCAACCAAAACCCTAATGTCACCTAGATACTCCATTGTCACCTCAAGTATCCGTGGGCATGATTATACGATATGCATCACACAATCTCAGATTCATCTATTCAACCAACACAAAGTACTTCAAAGAGTGCCACAAAGTTTCTACCGGAGAGTCAAGACGAAAACGTGTGCCAACCCCTATGCATAGGTTCAGGGGTGGAACCCGCAAGTTGGTCACCAAAACATACACCAAGTGGCACATGATATCCCATTGTCACCACAGATAAGCACGGCAAGACATCCATCAAGTGTCCTCAAATCATTAAAGACTTAATCCGATAAGATAACTTCAAGAGGAAAACTCAATACATCACAAGAGAGTAGAGGGGGAGAAACATCATAAGATCCAACTATAATAGCAAAGCTCGCGATAAATCAAGATCGTGCCATAGAGGGAACACGAGAGAGAACACGAGAGAGAGAGAGATCAAACACATAGCTATTGGTACATAACCTCATCCTCGAGGGTGAACTACTCCCTCCTCGTCATGGAGAGCGCCGGGATGATGAAGATGGCCACCGGTGATGGGTTCCCCCTCCGGCAGTGTGCCGGAATGGGCTCCTGAGAGGATTTTGGTGGCTACAGAGGCTTGCGGCGGCGGAACTCCCGATCTATCTTCTCCGTGGATGTTTTTAGGGTACATGGGACTATATAGGCTAAAGAAGTCGGTCGGGAGGTGCTCGAGGGGCCCACGAGACAAGGGGCGCGCCTAGGGGGTGGGCGTGCCCTCCTAACTCCTGGCCTCCTCGAGGCTCTTCTGACGTGAACTCCTAGTCTCCCAGATGATATTCTTTCAAAAAATCACGCTGCTAAAGGTTTCATTCCATTTGGACTCCGTTTGATATTCCTTTTCTTCGAAATACTAAAATAGGCAAGAAAACGACAATATGGTTGGGCCTCCGGTTAGTAGGTTAGTCCCAATAATGATATAAAAGTGTAAAGTAAAGCCCATAAACATCAAAAATAGGTAATATAATAGCATGGAACAATAAAAAATTATAGATACGTTGGAGACGTATCAGTCATCAAGAATCTTTTCTCGCGCCGTTGCTGGGAAGTGAAGCGCCTTTGGTGAATGGTATCTTCACCCTGATCGAAAGAACAAAGAGTTGCTCCTGAACCTACTGAACCTACTAAAAATATTTATTATGAAATTCCTTCGGGTATGATAGAGAAACTGCTAGCTAATCCTTATGCAAGAGATGGAACACTACATCCTGATATGCATCTAATATTTGTGGATGAAGTTTGTGGATTATTTTAGCTTTCAGGTTTGCCCGAATATGAGGTCAAGAGGAATGTATTCCCTTTATCTTTGAAGGGAAAGGCATTGGCATGGTATAGGCTATATGATGATATTGGATCTTGGAATTACAATTGATTGAAATTGGAATTTCATCAGAGGTTTTATCCTATGCATCTGGTTCATCGTGATCGGAATTATATATATAATTTTTTGCCTCATGAAGCAAAAAGTATCGCTTAAGCTTGGGGGAGGCTTAAGTCAATGTTATATCATGCCCCAATCATGAGCTCTCGAGAGAAATTATTATTCAGAATTTCGATGCTCGGCTTTCTCGTAATGATCAATCCATGATCGATACTTCTTATAGTGGTTCTTTTATGAAGAAGACTATTGAATTCAAATGGGATCTCTTGGAAAGAATTAAACTCAACTCTGAAGACTGGGAGCTCGACGAAGATAAGGAGTCAGGTATTAAGCTTGAGTTTGATTGTGTTAAAACTTTTATGGATACCGATGCTTTTTGTGAATTTAGCACAAAATATGGACTTGACTCTAAGATAGTAGCTTCTTTGTGTGAATCTTTTGCTACTCATGTTGATCTTCCTAGGTATAAGTGGTTTAAATATCATCCCCCCATTGAAGTAAAAATATCAGAACCATTAAAGTTGAAGAAGAAACTGTCACTTATAATGTTGATTCTGTTATTCCTACTTCTTATATTGAGAGACCACCTTTCCCTGTTAGGATAAAGGAACATGCTAAAGCTTCAGCCATAGTCCGTAAGAGCTATACTAGAACACCTAAACCCCTAAACAAATTAAAGTTGAACCTAGTATTGCTATGGTTAAAGATCTCTTGGTCGATGATATTGATGGGCATGTTATTTATTTCTGTGATGAAGCTGCTAGAATTGCTAAACCTGATGATTAAGATAAACATAGACCTATTGTTGGCATGCCTGTTGTCTATGTTAAAATAGGAGATCATTGTTATCATGGCTTATGTGATTTGGGTGCTAGTGTTAGTGCAATTCCCTTTACTTTATACCAAGAAATTATGAATGATATTGCACCTGCTGAAATAGAAGATATTGATGTTACTATTAAGCTTGCTAATAGAGATACTATTTCACCAATTGGGATTGTTAGAGATGTTGAAGTCTTGTATGGCAAAATAAAATATCCTACTGATTTTCTAGTTCTTAGTTCCCCACCAGATGATTTTTGTCCCATTATATTCGATAGACCCTTCTTGAACACTATTATTGCTAAAATAGACTGTGAGATAGACATTGTTAGTGTAAGTTTCAGAGATGTGTCCCATGAGTTTAATTTCTCCAAGGTTCATAGACAACCTCGTGGTAAAGAATTGCCTAACAAAGATGAAATTATTGTTCTTGCTTCTATTGCTGTGCCTCCTACTGATCCCTTAGAACAATATTTGGTAGACCATGAAAATGATATGTTCATGAACGGAAAAAGGAATTAGATGAAATATTCTTTAACGAAATGCCTGTTTTGAAACACAACTTACCTGTTGAGACTCTTGGAGATCATTTACTACCCAAGGGTGACACTGTGTTTGAACTTGAGCAATTACCTGGTACTTTGAAATAAGCTTATCTTGATGAAAAGAAGATATATCCTGTTATTATTAGTGCTAACCTTTCAGAGCATGAAGAAAAGAAACTATTGAAAACTCTGAGGAAGCACCGTGCCGCTATTGGATATACTCTGGATGACCTTAAGGGCATTAGTCCCACTCTATGTCTGCGGAAAATTAATATGGAACCTGATGCTAAACCTGTTGTTGATCATCAGCGACAGTTGAATCCTAAAATGAAGGAAGTGGTAAGAAATGAAATACTTAATCTTTCGGAAGTAGGTATAATTTATCCTATTACAGATAGTATATGGGTAAGTCATGTTCATTGTGTCCCTAAGAAGGGAGGTATTACTGTCGTGCCTAATGATAAAAATGAATTGAGTCCCTAAAGAATTGTCACAGGTTATAGAATATTAATTGATTTTAGAAAAATAAACAAAGCAACTGGGAAAGATCATTATCCTCTACCTTTCATTGATCAAATGCTAGAAAGAATATCAAAACATACACACTTTTGCTTTCTAGATAGCTATCTTGGTTTTTCACAAATACCTGTGTCACAAGAGGATCAAGAAAAAACTAATTTTACATGCCCTTTTGGAACCTTTGCTTATAGATGTATGCTCTTTTGTTTATGCAATGCACCTGGTACCTTTCAAAGATGAATGACTGTTATATTCTCCGAGTTCTGTGAAAAGATTGTTGAGGTTTTCATGGATGATCACTACTGTAGGATGCTGCTAACGCGACACTACGATCAGAGACCCTTCGACGAAACTATGTGCGATACAATAATCGCAAACGGTGGTGTAAAAAACCATGAAAAAGGTGTAAAACGTTTGCGATGGCGGACACATCAAACACGGTTCAGATTTTAATTGCGTGTGCGATGCTGGGCATACGTTTGATCCATCAGAACTGTTTGCGATGTGGAAGGACAACAGAAACGGGCAGCCATATCAATGTGTGTGTGATATACGGCATACAGTTCGCTCCGATGAACTGTGTGCTATTAGGGAATGCAATAGAAATGGTCAGCCAGATCAAGGTGTGTGTAATATATAGCATACGGTTCACTCGGATAAACTATTTCCGATTAGGCAAGAGAACGGAAATGGTTCATCTTAACAAGATGTGTGTGATATGCGGCATTTGCGATCAGCCAAGAGAACACAAACGATTCGTGTAAACCAGATGTATGTGATACGCAGCAAACAGCCCACTCGGATGAACTGTTTGCGATGAGAAATTATAACACAGACGGTTACTATAGTAAGTTCATATGCGATTCTGTTCATACAAAAAACTATGAAAAATGCAAACTAGTTGCTTGCATATAAACAATTATCAAAAAATAACGAGACAGACCTTCTTCAAGCCAATCAACATGTGTTCAAAAAACAAGAAATTACAAAAATTACAAAATAAATACCTCGATAGACCTTGATGCTGTAGATCCCTCTTTACAGCCTTTATTGCGCAAAACAATGGAAACAGTTCAATTGAACAATATGTGCGTGATACGCGGCAAACAGGTCGGTGATCAGAAATGAGTGCGAAGACTAATAATAACACACACGATTGCTACTAATAAACCGTGTGATTTGCTCTATCTATAGAAGAATAACATATATATAACTGAAATAAACATTCAATTACATAAGTGACTACACAGATCATTCACACACACCTCAATAAACAATTGCATGCATTGTAAAGTAGGAGAAACAATCATCTAGTCATCTACTTCTTGTGACGCTCTCGCCACTACTCTCTGGCTTGATCTATCAGCTGGGGCATGAAGAAGACACTTCCTCATGTCAACGATCCGCCTGTACATCTCATATCTTGTGTACGTGTCCTTGGCCGCGTACTTGACGTGTTCTTCATCCAATATCTCATGCCAAAGATTGTGCCAAGTGTCCTTGCCCTTCTTGCTCTCATCCTTCATCTTCGTGTAGTAGGGGTCGATGATGGCCGAGGCAAGGTCAACTAGGGAGTTTAGTTTGTTCTTGGCGCTGCTCCAGACCTTGTAGTGGTCCTGGATGTTGACAAGATTCCAGCATTTCAAGCCTGAAACATTGAGCGCTTTTAGATCGTTCGTGGTGTCCATCGTAGCGAAATTGTAGTCGAAGTTGTTGATAAACCTAGAGAAAAGCTCGCAAGGCCTTGTGGCTAGGTGGTAGTGTGCGACGAGGATGTCATGTCGCACGCACAACTGGGCAATGACAACCTTCTGATCATGCCCAGCACTACCGATGGTGTACTCGAGGTCGAAGCCGACCACTTGGTACTTGTCCTCGGCAAGGAACTCCTCCATAGTTTGGATGGAGCCTTCCTCCGACACCTGATCGTTCGTGTAAATCACCAAGAGGGCCTTCCCCCTCACGTGGGTGTCCACTACGTAATGCATGGTGAACTACCCGCCGTTGTAATCGTCGGCCATTGGGAGCGCCATTGGAGCCACGGGGATCGCCAATGGAACCGCTCTGTATGTGTCGTAATGGAGGTGCTTATTATGTCATGTGACGCGAGAGATGAAGGTAAATGGCCGCAGGAATAAATGGGGGCCGGGCGGCCTGGATTCTCGGCGCATCCGCATAGCAGTTTTTGCAGCGGGTAACTGCATTGTCGAGCCGCGCCCGGCGCAACCGGATGCACACGAACGTGCGTGATCATGCGCCGGCCCCAAAGACTGGCAGCGCGCGTGGAGGGACGAGGGCAGAGCACCCGAAGGGACGCAAGAGTAGTGCGTGTGTGGTGGGACGTGAGCAGACCGCGCCACGGTCGCCTCAACTACAAGCAACCACACGCATAGAGCAGTTGAATGCGTAGGAAATAGTCGCCTACAAGCCGGCCGACACTTGCGTCACTGCGTAGAGAGCGGTTGTGTGCTACTACCTCCGTCTTGGTCTATAGTCCCCTTTATATTATGTGCCATACTTTGCCCTCAAATTTAACCAAAAATTTTTTAATGCATGTTATAACAATTATATAATTGGAAAGTATGTTCAAATACGAATCCAACTATATACTCTTTGGCGATATGCATTCGTATTTTATTAGTTAAATCTTACTTATAAACCAGGACAAGTGTATAGTAGGTAATTCAATCGCAAACATTTTTTTATTAACCATATGTGTACCTTTCATCCTCCTCTCGCACGTCTTGTGACCCTGCTGCCGCAGACGGCTTACATCGCAAGCTTGCGCAGCGCGTGGGAGCGTTCTTTTGGCCAAACGGTGGCGCTAATGAATCGATGGTGAGCCCGTTCCCGCGCAACCTCACAGGTTCCCGCGCAAGCTTCCTGCCCGGCTGGGTGAAATCCCCGAAAATCCCAATGCCAAGTTTCATGAATTTCAGATGAGTTTTGGATTTTGTAGAATTTAAAAACCAGGAATCTCAATGTTTGCGCTTGAGTGACGGTGGCAGGGTGTTTGACATTCATTCCCACTTCTTGCATAGGACCTAAGCATGCAACCATGGACACAGATTTGAATTTTCAACCAATTTATATGCATTAGAGCATGTGCATGTAGTTCAAATTTGAATTATGTACATAAATGCATCGAAAACTCATAACGCATAAAAATGTCCAAACGAACCCCGAAAAATCCCAAAAATTGACACAACACTCCTGTTGTTCTATGTTAACACTAGATTTTTTTTGAAAACAACAAGAGGCAGTTGATATCATTTCGTGCCCAAAGCTGGGACGTTCCGTACCGAAACCATCAGGCTTGTTGTGAGAAGCTTTGGTTTGTGAGAAGCTTATACCCAAACCTGCCCCAAATGGGACAAATTTTTTACTACGACATGTTGATGATGCTCCATGATAGCATGCCAAGTTTCATGAATTTTAGATGAATTTTGGATTTACTAGAATTTAAAATCGAAGAATCTCAATGTTTGTCCGTGTGACAGTGAGAGGGTGTTTGACATGCATTCCCATTTCTTGCATGAGACCTAAGCATGAAACCAAGGACACAGATTTGAATTTTCAACCAATTTATATGCATTAGAGCATGTGCATGTAGTTCAAATTTGAATTATGCACATAAATGCATTGAAAACTCAAATAATGCATAAAAATGTCCAAATGAACCCCGGAAAATACCAAAAATTGACACAACACTCCTGTTGTTCTATGCTGACACTAGAAAAAATTTGAAAGCAATAAGAGGCACCGGATATTGTTTCGTCCCCAAAGGTGGGACGTTCCCTACCGAAACCATCAGGCTTGTTGTGAGAACCTTTGGTTTGTGAGAAGCATATACTCAAACCTGCCCCAAATGGGACAAAAATTTAACCACGACATGTTGATGCTGCTCCATGTTAGCATGCCAAGTTTCATGAATTTCAGACGAGTTTTGGATTTACTAGAATTTAAAAACTAGGAATCTCAATGTTTGCGGTTGAGTGATGGTGGCACACTAGTGCAGGATGCTGCTAATGCGACACTATGATCAGAGACCCTTCGAGAAACTGTGTGCGATGCAATAATCGCAAAAGAGGGTGTAAGAGAACCGTCAAAAACGTGCAAAACGTTTGCGATGATGGAAGCATCAAACACGGTTAAGATTTTAGTTGCGTGTGTGACGTAGGGCATACGGTTCAGTTCAATTAACTGTTTGCGATGAGGAGTGATACGTCTCCAACGTATCTATAATTTTTTATTGTTCCATGCTATTATATTACCTGTTTTGGATGTTTATGGGCTTTATTTTACACAATTATATCATTTTGGGACTAACCTACTAACCGGAGGCCCAACCTGTATTGCTGTTTTTTTGCCTATTTCAGTATTTCGAAGAAAAGGAATATCAAACGGAGTCCAAACGGAATGAAACCTTCGGGAGCGTGATTTTTGGAACGGACGTGATCCAGAGGACTTAGAGTGCAAGTCAAGAATCATCCGAGGCAGCCACGAGGGTGGGGGGTGCGCCCACCCGTACGGGGGGCGCCCCCCTATCTCGTGGGCCCCTCGCGCGGCCACCGATGTACTTCGTCCTCCTATATAAGCCTATGTACCACGAAAACATCCAAGGAGCCACCGAAGAAATATTTCCGCCACCGTAACCTTCTGTATCCGCAAGATCCCATCTTGGAGCCGTCAACGGCGTTCTGCCGGAGGGGGAATCCACCACAGAGGGCTTCTACATCAACACCATAGCCCGTCCGATGAGTTGTGAGTAGTTTACCACAGACCTTTGGGTCCATAGTTATTAGCTAGATGGCTTCTTCTCTCTTTTTGGATCTCAATACAATGATCTCCCCCTCTCTTGTGGAGATCTATTTGATGTAAACTCTTTTTGCGGTGTGTTTGTCGAGATCCGATGAATTGTGGGTTTATGATCAAGTTTATCTATGAATAATATTTGAATCTTCTCTGAATTCTTTTATGTATGATTGAGTTATCTTTGCAAGTCTCTTCGAATTATCGGTTTGGTTTGGCCTACTAGATTGATCTTTCTTGCCATGGGAGAAGTGCTTAGCTTTGAGTTCAATCTTGCGGTGTCCTTACCCAGTGACAGAAAGGGTTGCAAGGCACATATTGTATTGTTGCCATCGAGGATAAAATGATAGGATTTATATCATATTGCTTGAGTTTATCCCTCCACATCATGTCATCTTTCTTAATGCGTTACTCTGTTCTTATGAACTTAATACTCTAGATGCATGCTGGATAGCTAGCGGTTGATGTGTGGAGTAATAGTAGTAGATGCAGGCAGGAGTCGATCTATTTGTCTCGGATGTGATGCCTATATACATGATCATGCCTAGATAATCTCATAATTATTCGCTTTTCTATCAATTGCTCGATAGTAATTTGTTCACCCACCGTAATACTTATGCTATCTTGAGAGAAGCCTCTAGTGAAACCTATGGCCCCCGGGTCTATCCTTTATCATATAAGATTTCAATCTACTTTTATTTGCATCTTTATTTTCAACATACATATTATAAAATATCAAAATTATATTTATCTTATCATATTATCTCTATCAGATCTCACTTTCGCAAGTGGCCGTGAAGGGATTGACAACCCCTTTATCGCGTTAGTTGTGAGTTCTTTGTTTGTTTGTGTAGGTTCATGGGACTTGTGAGGAGCCTCCTACTGGATTGATACCTTGGTTCTCAAAAACTAAGGGAAATACTTACGCTACTCGCTGCATCACCCTTTCCTCTTCGAGGAAAACCAACGCAAGCTTGAGATGTAGCAAGAAGGATTCCTGGCGCCGTTGCCGGGGAGGTCTTCGCTTAAGTCAATACATAGCAAGTAAACATCACAAACTCATCTCCCTGGCATTTACATTATTTGTCATTTGCCTCTCGTTTTCCTCTCCCCCACTTCACCCTTGCCGTTTTGTTTGCCCTCTCTTTCCCAATCTCTCTCTTTTCCGCTTGCTTTTTTTTCTTCCTCGCTTTTGTTTGCCGTTATGTCTGAAATTGGGGAGATTATCGTCGATATGGACAATAATGATAACATGGAAAATTCTGAGGCTCCAGCTGAAGAACCCCCTATCTTGCATACTAAAGCGTTTTGAATCGGTAGTGGTAACAATATTGGAAAAGGTCTTATTCAAGATTTCTTTACTTGTGCCGGTGCTTTACCTTCCATGGGTGGTTCTATTCTTCATAAAACTAGTAGTCTTGCAGATGTTATCATTATGCTTGTAGTTGAACTTGAAAGACAATTTATGCATATGCATCCTTGCATACAAAGAATTTTCCTACAATTTTCCAATATTGAGCATTCTTCTGTTAAGCGCGCTGTTACTATCTTTTTGGCGCATGCGTTTAGATTTATAATAAGAGAGGCCAAAGAAATCTTTGCGCACTATAGGGTGGATGCCGATCGTCCTCCCATAGAGGCGGTCCTCTTTGATCAATAGGAAATTAGACGTTTTCAATCTTCAGACTATGTTGCTTTTAATAAAAACCTTAGGAAAAAGTTTCCTACCAATGTCTTGATTGATAGAATCTATGAACTTAATAATGATTTTGCTCTTCGAAATAATGAGCTAGGATACTCTCTTGAGTATAGGCTCACTAGATTTTGCCAAAATAATGCTTTTAGCGATGAATTAGTTGTGCATTATGAAGGGCCAAGGGAGGAACCCGTTCCTCCTGAGATTGATCTTGGGGACTTTTGTCCCACTAAATTTAGCCCTTTTGATTATTTTTGCTTGCCTCAAAGAAAACTTGCTGCCGAACGTAGAGAATATGAGATGAGTTTTCAAGATCTATCTTATTATTATGGTACTACCTAGATTTATCTTCGCTTTTATGCCTAGCTAGGGGCGTTAAACGATAGCGCTAGTTGGGAGGCAACCCAAATTTCTTTGTGTTTTTTGTTTTTGTTCCTGTTTAGTAATAAATTTTGCATCTACTTTCTGTTTAGATGTGTTTTCATCTTTTATTTAGAGTTTGTGCCAAGTAGAACCTATAGGATAACCTATGATGATAGTTGATTTGATTATGCTGAAAAACAGAAACTTTGCGCTCAAGAAAAACAATTCAATAAATCACAGGAACTAGGTTTTGCATTTATTAGTTTTGCTACTATTTAATAAAGAAATGTTTTAGGACTTCCTATTTTGGTAGGATTTTTAAGATTGCAGAAGTTTGCGTTAGCTACAGATTGCAACAGGCTGTTCTGTTTTTGACAGATTCTGTTTTTCGTGTGTTGTTTGCATATTTTGATGCATCTATGGCTAGTATATAAGGGTATGAACCATAGAGAACTTGGAATACAGCAGGTTTAACACCAATATAAATAAATAATGAGTTCATTACAGTACCTTATGTGGTGGTTTTGTTTTCTTTCACTAATGGAGCTTATGAGATTTCCTGTTGAGTTTTGTGTTGTGAAGTTCTCAAGTTTTGGGTAAAGCTTTGATGGACTATGAAATAAAGAGTGGCAAAAGCCTAAGCTTGGGGATGCCAAAGGCTTCCCAAGATATTCAAGAATATCCAAAAGCCTAAGCTTGGGGATGCCCCCGGAAGGCATCCCCTCTTTCGTCTTCATTCATTGGTAACTTTACTTGGAGCTATATTTTTATTCGCCCCATGATATGTGCTTTGCTTGGAGTGTTGTGTATTATATTAGTCTTTGCTTTTTAGTTTACCACAATCATCCTTGCTGTAACACACCTTTTGGGAGAAGCCTATTTGATTGAAATTCATTAGAATATGCTATATGCTTCACTTATATCTTTTGAGCTAGATAGTTTTTGCTCTAGTGCTTCAGTTATATCTTTTAGAGCACGACGGTGGATTAATTTTGAAGAAATTTTTGATCTGTCATGCTTCACTTATATTATTTTGAGAGTCTTTTATAACAGCGTGGTATTTTCTATGGTTATAAATTGGTCCTAGAATGATGAGCATCCAAGTTGGGTATAATAAAAACTATCATAGGAAGTGAATTGGATGCTATGATCAACTTGATACTTGATAACTGTTTTGAGATATGGAGTTAGTGATATTAAAGTCATGCTAGTTGGGTGATTATGAATTTAAAGAATGCTTGTGTTGAAGTTAGCAAGTCTCGTAGCATGCACGTATGGTTAAAGTTGTGTATCAAATTTGAAGCATGAAGTGTACCTGGCTTGTGCATCCTTATGAGTGGCGGTCGGGGACGAGCGATGGTCTTTTCCTACCAATGTATCCCCCTAGGAGCATGCGCGTAGTGCTTGGTTTTTGATGACTTCTAATTTTTTGCAATAAGTATATGAGTTCTTTTGACTAATGATGAGTCCATGGATTATACGCACTTTTACCTTTCCATCATTGCTACCCTCTTCGGTACCGTGCATTGCCCTTTCTCACCTTGAGAGTTGGTGCAAACTTCGCCGGTGCATCCAAACCCCGTGATATGATACGCTCTATCACACATAAACCTCCTTATATCTTCCTCAAAACAGCCACCATACCTACCTATTTATGGCATTTCCATAGTCATTCCGAGATATATTGCCATGCAACTTTCCACCGTTCCGTTCATCATCATGACATACATTACTTTTGTCATATTGCCATTGCATGATCATGTAGTTGACATCGTATTTGTGGCAAAGCCACCATGCATAATTTTCGTACATGTCACTCTTGATTCATTGCACCATCCCGGTACACCGCCGGAGGCATTCATATAGAGTCATATCTTGTTCTAGTTTCGAGTTGTAATTCATGTGTTGTAATCAATAAAAGTGTGATGATCATCATTATTAGAGCATTGCCAAAAAAAGGCCAAAAAAAGAAAGGCCAAAGAAAAAAAGAAAAAAAAGAAAAAGGAAAATAAATAAAAGGGGCAAAGCTATTATCTCTTTTTCCACACTTGTGCTTCAAAGTAGCACCTTGTTATTCATGTAGTGAGTCTCATATATTGTGCTTCAAAGTAGCACCATGTTTTTCATATAGGGAGTCTCATATGTTGTCACTTTCATATACTAGTGGGATTTTTTCATTATAGAACTTGGCTTGTATATTCCTACGATGGGCTTCCTCAAATGCCCTAGGTCTTCATGAGCAAGCAAGTTGGATGCACACCCACTAGTTTTCTTTTGTTGAGCTTTCATTCATTCATAGCTCTAGTGCATCCGTTGCATGGAAATCCCTACTCCTCATGTTGACATCAATTGATGGGCATCTCCATAGCCCGTTGATTATCCTCGTCAATGTGATACTTTCTCCTTTTTTGTCTTCTCCACACAATCCCTAATCATTATTCTATTCCACCCATAGTGCTATATCCATGGCTCATGCTCATGTATTGCGTGAAGGTTGAAAAAGTTTGAGATTATTTAAGTATGAAAAAATTTCTTGGCTTGTCATCGGGGGTATAGAAGTTGGGAACATCTTTGTGTGACGAAAATGAAGCATAGCCTAACCATATGATTTTGTAGGGATGAACTTTCTTTAGCCATGTTATTTTGAGAAGACATGATTGCTTTTATTAGTATGCTTGAAGTGTTACTATTTCTTATGTAAATATGAACTTTTATTTTGAATCATTTGGATCTGAACATTCATGCCACATTAAAGAGAAATTACATTGAGAATTACGCTAGGTAGCATTTCACATCAAAAATTCTATTGTTATCATTTACCTACTCGAGGACGAACAGGAATTAAGCTTGGGGATGCTTGATACGTCTCCAGCGTATCTATAATTTTTGATTGTTCCATGCTATTATATTATCTG
Source organism: Triticum aestivum (assembly GCF_018294505.1). Classification (NCBI taxonomy): domain Eukaryota; kingdom Viridiplantae; phylum Streptophyta; class Magnoliopsida; order Poales; family Poaceae; genus Triticum; species Triticum aestivum. Next base: position 496,747,927 of record NC_057810.1, read on the forward strand.
TTTTGGATGTTTATGGGCTTTATTTTACACAATTATATCATTTTTGGGACTAACGTACTAACCAGAGGCCCAACCCGTATTGCTATTTTTTTTGCCTATTTCAGTATTTCGAAGAAAACGAATATCAAACGGAGTTAAAACGGAATGAAACCTTCGGGAGCATGATTTTTGGAACGAAATGTGATCCAGAGGACTTGGAGTGCAAGTCAAGAAGCAGCCGAGGCAGCCACGAGGGTGGGGGCGCACCCACCCCTAAAGGGCGCACCCCCTGTCTCGTGGGCCTCTCGGGCGGCCACCGACGTACTTCTTCCTCCTATATAAGCCTACGAACCCCGAAAACATCCAAGGAGCCACCGAAGAAATATTTCCGCCATCGTAACCTTCTGTACCGCGAGATCCCATCTTGGAGCCGTCGTCGGTGTTCTGCCGGAGGGGGAATCCACCATGGAGGGCTTCTACATCAACACCATAGCCCCTCCAATGATTTGTGAGTAGTTTACCACAGACCTTCGGGTCCATAGTTATTAGCTAGATGGCTTCTTCTCTCTTCTTGGATCTCAATACAATTACCCCCCCTCTCTTGTGGAGATCTATTCGAGGTAAACTCTTTTTGCAGTGTGTTTGTCGAGATCCGATGAATTGTGGGTTTATGATCAAGTTTATCTATGAATAATATTTGAATCTTCTCTGAATTCTTTTATGTATGATTGAGTTATCTTTGCAAGTCTCTTCGAATTACCGGTTTGGTTTGGCCTACTAGATTGATCTTTCTTGCCATGGGAGAAGTGCTTAGCTTTGGGTTCAATCTTGTGTTGTCCTTACCCAGTGCCAGAAAGGGTTGCAAGGCGCGTATTGTATTGTTGCCATCGAGGATAAAAAGATGGGGTTTATATCATATTGCTTGAGTTTTTCCCTCCACATCATGTCATTTTTCTTAATGCGTTAGTCTGTTCTTATGAACTTAATACTCTAGATGCATGCTGGATAGCGGTCGATGTGTGGAGTAATAGTAGTAGATGCAGGAAGGAGTCGGTCTACTTGTCACGGACGTGATGCCTATATACATGATCATGCCTAGATAATCTCATAATTATTCGCTTTTCTATCAATTGCTCGACAGTAATTTGTTCACCCATCGTAATACTTATGTTATCTTGAGAGAAGCCTGTAGTGAAACCTGTGGCCCCCGGGTCTATCCTTTATCATATAAGCTTTCAATCTACTTTTATTTGCATCTTTATTTTCTGCATCTATATTATAAAATACCAAGAGTATATTTATCTTATCATATTATCTCTATCAGATCTCACTTTCGCAAGTGGCCGTGAAGGGATTGACAACCCCTTAATCGCGTTGGTTGCGAGTTCTTTGTTTGTTCGTGTAGGTTCATGGGACTTGTGAGGAGTCTCCTACTAGATTGATACCTTGGTTCTCAAAAACTGAGGGAAATACTTACGCCACTATGCTGCATCACCCTTTCCTCTTCAAGGAAAACCAACGCAAGCTCGAGACATAGCAAGGAGTAACAACAGAAACGGGTAGCTAGATGAAGGCATGTGTGATACACAGCATACAGTTCACTAGGATGAACTGTTTGTCATTAGGCAACACAAAAGAAATGGTCAGCCAGATCAAGGTATGTGCGATATATGGCATGCGATACACGCGGATGAACTGTTTGTGTTGAGACAGAGAACATAAACGGTTCAATATAACAAGATGTGTGTGATACGCGGCAAATAGGTCCGTAATCATAAATGTGTGCAAAGACCGATAATAAGATAGACAATTGTTGCTAATTAAACGCATGATTAACCAAACTAAACATCCAATTACACAGGTGGCTACTACAACCATGGCATTTGCACACACCAAAGTAAAATATTGCATGCATAATTTCATAGGTGGCTACTACACACATGACACTTCCACACACCAATAAAGTAAACTGTATATTACCTGCATGATTAACTAGCATACACGATCATCTGATCATCATCTACTTCTTGTGACGCTTGGTCTTCTTGTGGCTAGATCCGGGCTCGTCGATTTGGGTAACGAGGCACTTCCTCATGTCAACGATCCGCATGTGCATCTCGTAGCATGTGTACACGCTCTTGGCCGCGAAGCTGAGGTGAGGTTCATCCAGTCGCCGCGTCCAGGCCTTGTGCCATGATACATGATTTCTTCTCTAGGCATCCTGCTTCATCTTTTTGTAGTTGGGGTCAATGATGGCCGAGGCGAGTTCGACCAGGGAGTCCTTCTTCGTGTTACCCCAGACCCTGTAGTGGTAACGAATTTCGACAAGGTTCTGGCAGGCCAAGCCTGTAACACTGAGTGCTTTTACATCGTCGATGGTTTCCATCGTGTCGAACTTGTAGTCGGTGTTGTTGATAAACCTGTTGAAACGGTCGCAAGGTTCTCCGGCCATGCAGTAGTGGTACATGAGGACATGATGGCGCATGCACAACTGGGCGACGGCAACCTTCTGATCTATGCCGGGACTACCGGCGGTGTTCTGGAGGTCGATGCCGACCACCTTGTACTTGTCTCCAGCAAGCAACTACTCAACGGTGTTGATGTAGTTGTCCACCACGGCTGGGTCGATGGTGTACACCACCGAGAGATCTGTCTCCCTCGCGTGGGTCTCCACTTTATGCTCGCCGAACTCCATTTGAGCGCCGCTAGACATCCCCTCTCTATGTGTCGTTGTGGGTATGCTTGTTGTGTTGTGGGGCGCGATCGAAAGGTTGAAGAGACGGTTATAATGGCCGCGGGAATTAAACGGGCAGCTGGACGGCCTAGAATATCGATCGGCATGCCCTGATGGCAGTTCTAATTCGCGAGGCGTAACTCCATCGTGCCGCACGTAACTGCATCGCATGGCAATGCGCGTGGTGCAACCGCATGCATATGGGGCACCGACGTGATCGTGTGCAGGCCCAACCGCTAGCAGAGTGCGCGTGGAGGCACTCGAGCAGAGCGCTCCACAGTCGCCTCAACAGCGAGCAACCATATATATGCATATAGCAGTTGAACACGCAAGGAAAAGCTGTCCACAAGCCGAGCACGCCGATGGACGCGAGCAGAGCGCACCACGGCGCCTAATGCTAGCAAAGCTTGCCGAGGGACACGAGCAGAGGCCGGCGTCATGTGTGTTATGGGAAAACTCTTGCTGGTATATAACCTCAAATTTAATTAACAAAATGATAATGCATGTTACAAAAATTATATAACTGGAAACTATGTTCAAATACGAATCCGACGATATAATCATTAGCGACATGCATTTGTATTTTATTAATTAAGTCCTCATTATAAACCAGGACAGGCCTATAGTAGTTAATTAAATTGCAAACATTTTTTTATTAAACGTATGTGTATGTGTCCTTTCGTCTTTCTCTCGCACATCTTGTCACCCCACTGCCGCAGATAGTTCGTGTGCAAGCTTGAGCAGCGCATGGGGGCGTTCTTTTGGCCAAACGGTGCTGAGCCTATTCCCCGCCAATTGTGCAGGTTCCTGCGCAAGCTTCCCGCCCGACTCGGTGAAATCCCCCAAAATCCCAATGCTTATTAGCCTACTATATAAACCCTCACGGCCGGTGAGTCCTGCGTCGCATTTTCCCCTCCCTCCCTATAGCTTATCTCGTCTGCTTCTCCCAAAATCAGAAATGGCACCGGACCGTCGTCGTCGCTCGGAGTCATTAGAGCACAACTCCAGCTGGGAGGCTACACCGCGGCGGCGGTGCAGTCCTTGGTGTGCATGGAACATGCACCACACGCTCGGCCGCCGGTGCCCGTTGGTAGTTGTTGTAGCCACAGCTCCGTCGAAAGCCAGGGCCATCACCCGCTCTACCGCCGTGGCCATCACCCCACTGCCGGCCATCATGTCCATCACCCGCTCCGACAACGCGGCCCGAAGGCTGGAGGTGGTGGTGGTTGAGGGAGTCCTGGATAAGGGGGTATCCGGACAGCCGGACTATATTCATCATCCGGACTATATACAAGACTCAAGACTTCGGCTCGTGTCCGTATGGGACTCTCCTTTGCGTGGAAGACAAGCTTGGCGGTCCGGATATTATGTTTCCTTCCTTGTAACCGACTCCATGTAAACCCTAGCTCTGTGGTGTCTATATAAATCGGAGAGGATGGTCCTTAGAAGGCCGATCACAATTACAATCATACCATCATAGGCTAGCTCTTAGGGTTTAGCCTCTACGATCTCGTGGTAGATCTACTCTTGTAGTACACATATCTTCAATATTAATCAAGCAGGAAGTAGGGTTTTACCTCCATCAAGAGGGCCCGAACCTGGGTAAACATTGTGTCCCTTGCTTCCTGTTACCATCAGCCTAAGACGCACAGATCGGGACCCCCTACACGAGATCCGCCGATTTTGACACCGACATTGGTGCTTTCATTGAGAGTTCCTCTATGTCGTCACTTCAAGGCTTGATGGCGTCTTCAATCGGCAACAACACAGTTCAGGGTGAGACTTTTCTCCCCGGATAGATCTTTGTGTTCGGCAGCTTCGCACTGCGGGCCAATTCGCTTGGTCATCTAGAGCAGATCGACAGCTATGCCCCTGGCCACCAGATCAGGTTTGGAAACTTGAACTACACGGCGGATATCCATGGAGACTTGATCTTCGACGGATTTGATCCTATGCCAGGAGCGCCGTACAGTCACGATGAGCACGGCCTAGACCTGCTGTCGGACAATGCTCGGAACATCATCCCTGCAATAGCCCCGGATCTAAATCCGGAACAGGTTGCGTTGCCCGAGGACGGAGGGATGGACCCCGCCCCGCAGGCCGCACGCTCATCGGTGATGGAGCTGAACACAGGTCACATCTCCATGGAGACCTGTATCCCCGGACCCCCGGACTCGTATCCAGTCGTTGGTCCCGGTCCGCTCGCTCTTGAGCTAGCCGAGCCAGGTTGGGCTCCGGTAATGGAGTTTACCGCTGCGGACGTCTTTCAGCACTCGCCCTTTGGCGACATGATGAACTCATTGAAGTCTCTCTCTTTGTCAGGAGGCTCTGGGCCAAACTATGTCTGGCTCGAGTGGGAAGCAGGCGATGAGGGAATTCGGTGCCCACCCACCACCCACTTTGTCGCCACGATCGAGCTTCGACTTCGAAGACATCGACGGTATCGACGGCAATGCAGAAGACGTACAGGAGCCACCGCTCATAGGGCGGTGGACAGTCACCCCTTTACACGATATACATATGGCGGACACTCCAGAAGAAACCAATGGTGACGAGGCAGTAAAGGATAACCCCCCCAGGAGAAAAAGCAAAGCATGGGCGCCCTCGGCGCCGCCCCAAGCCCCGCCACATCAATACCGGCCCCGGAGGCGGAATCAGCCCGGATGGTACCGAAGAGGAATACAGCCCCGATCAGCCTACCTTCAAGCAGGCCAGACCGGCTACGGTGGGATATTTGGAATGGGACGTCTATACACCCTCCTCCGAAGACGAGGTAAGCCTCAGCAATGACGAATTCGGCGTGCCTGGAAAGCCAGTGGAACAAGTTTGCATTAAGCAACGACTCATAGCCACCGCAAAGAGTCTGCAGAGGAAGCAAGAGCAGCTTCAAGCTGACCGAGATTTGCTAGCGGATAGGTAGACCAAGATCCTGGCCGCTGAAACATACGGATTTGACCGCCCTAGCAAAGGGCATACGAGGCACAACTGGGTACCTCAACCTAAGAAGGAGAACCAAAGGCACACAATCCAACGTCCACACATCCCCACAGTCCAAGACAGCAAAAAGGATACACAGAGAGGCATCCTAAAGCCCCGGCGCAGCGGTCATAAACGTCAAGCCAAGGAAGCTGGCGCCAAGTCCAGCAACCCCCAGTCCGGTCAAGGGACAAAGAACGGCTCAAGCCTATTCAGCCCGAGCCACATACTTGATCAACCGTGTGCAATTCACGGTACTCCAAGAAAGACGGCAAAACACACCAATAGAGAATGTGGGATCTTCAAAACAAAGAGACCGGTTGTGTGCTGAAAACAATGAAGGGAGGCGTCTAGTCAAGAGCCCCCTATCATATAAACCATGGAAATTCAATTGCCGTATACCAAGACCTAGTAGTCCAGGGGCTCCATAATACACAAAGCCCCCACGGGTATACATTTACAAATAACACCTTCTACAAGATGTCAGGCCAAGTTCATTGGCCCATCGCCCTAACGGTCGTTCTCAGATGACCCAAAAAACGCCACATCATCGACGCATTCCCCTCATACGGTAGCTCACCGTCTGCTAACGGGATAAACCACGCTGACTAGATTCCACGTGGTAAGCCATAAGGCCAACACCAGTGATATATTCACACCTACGTACAAGGCCAAACCCCGCCACTAGAGCGGAAATCATACAACCACGGGAGTAACAATTCAGGCATGCTTATCAATATTTTCATATAACAGCCAACTATCCGGACACCAACTAAGGAGTCCAGGCTACTTCTCAGAATAGCGGCTGGGGTCACCAGGGTCCGATCAGGAACCTTTAAACCAACCACAGGAGGACGTTCGGCGGCCTCCGCGCACTTACCTTTACAAACTAACTTTTATGCATAACAGGTTTGGCGGCATGAAGTCGGCCCGGACACACAAGGACAGGACCATGCAGGTAGACGGCAGTTCGGATTCACCTCTGATCCATTCACAGCCCCCTCCAGTCCGGCCACCACAGGTTCCGCCAAAAAACTATCTCTTTTTCCTAATCATAAATCGCATTCATATGCATAGTCATATCATCCTGCTGCAATGCGTAGACTTAAATAACATGCACCGGCCATCGTTTGTCATCGACGCCTCTTTGCCACAATATGGCAGCCACGCTTCGTGTTACGCCTGGTTATGCCAGGGGTTGCACAATACGGCAACAAAGTCCGACCACCTTTTCAGTCACTCGGCACCCCGAACTTATATCACTATATGCATCAGTTCTGAATCATGTCTTGGGTCATTGGTTGGGTTTGTCCGGCTCCCATGTTTTGGTACCTTACGTTTCGTTCCGTCGGCTAAGGTAGCGCTGGGAGAACTACTGCGATTGCGTCCCGGTTCAGCCGGACGAGTGCCTCAGTAGAGAAAGCCGAAAACTGACTATCATGATGCTGCGAGAGCCGGTCAGCTGTTCGAGAGTTTGTAAAATCCTTAAAGATTTATTCCACATAACGCCACTATAAAATGCAGATTTCGATGGATCGGTCTTCCGATCAGGTGCCAATAGATCCCCTAGTCCGGCCTTTTGAACACTAAGGGCTGCGCCGACCATACTCGAATTCCTATGGCTAAGTGAGAGTAGTAAAGCCCTATAGTCTGATTGGCTGGTTCGTGGTGCGAAACACCTCCTTATAAGGACCCAATCATGGGATAAAGAGTGTTCAGAAATACCCCGAACACCCCTGTACTGCTCACGTGGGGGCTAAAGCAGACGACTGGCCAACTCTCAGAATTCACATACAATAAACAGCCGCAAAGGAAGAACATATGTTCAAACAAAACAGGCAACATATAATAATAGTGCCATCATCCCATATTACAAAAATTGGCAAGAATACCCTCACGGAAATATAATGTCTTTGGTGCACTTATCTGCCGCCAGGCAGGCACCCTTCATTACACCTTCATAATAATGTCCGGGCTTGTGATGCTCCTTACCCTCCGGTGGCCCCTCAGTTATCAGCTTCTCCGCATCAAGCTTCCCCAAATGCACTTTCGCATGGGCAAGCGCCATACGAGCACCTTCTATACAGACTGATTGCTTGATAGTATCAAGCCGAGGACAGGCGCCCACAATCCGCTTCACGAGTCCGTAGTAACTGCTTGGAATTGGCTCTGCAGGCCATAGCCGGATAATCAAGTCCTTCATGGCTAGTTCGGCTGCCTGGTGAAGTTCGACCAGCTACTTCAGCTGATCGATAAAAGGCACTGGATAGTTCGGCGCCAGATACTGCGACCAGAAGTCCCTTCCCGCAGACTCCCTATCCTCGGTCCGGTAAAATTGGGTAGCATCTGATATGCTGCGAGGCAGATCTGCAAATGCCCCTGTAAAAACAAGAATTCAGCTTGCCGCTTGATACGTCTCCAACGTATCTATAATTTTTTATTGTTCCATGCTATTATATTACCTGTTTTGGTGCTTATGGGCTTTATTCTACATATTTATATCATTTTTGGGACTAACCTACTAACCGGAGGCCCAACCCATATTGCTATTTTTTTGCCTATTTCAGTATTTCGAAGAAAAGGAATATCAAACGGAGTCCAAACGGAATGAAACCTTCGGGGGCGTTATTTTTGGAACAAATCTGATCCGGAGAGCTTGGGGTGCAAGTCAAGAAAGCTCTGAGGGCCCCACGAGATAGGAGGGCGCCCCCCTCCCCCATGTAGGGTGCCCCCCTGTCTCGTGGGACCCTCGGGCGTCCACTGATGTACTTCTTCCTCCTATATATACCCACGGACCCCGAAAACATCCAGGGGCACCACGAAACACAATTTCCACCACCGTAACCTTCTGTATCCGCGAGATCCCATCTTGGAGCCTTCACCGGCACTCTGCCGGAGGGGGAATCGACCATGGAGGGCCTCTACAACAACATCCTTGCCCCTCCTATGAGTTGTGAGTAGTTTTCCTCAGACCTACTTGTCCATAGTTATTAGCAAGATGGCTTCTTCTCTGTTTTTGGATCTCAATACAATGATCTCCCCCTCTCTTGTGGAGATCTATTCGATGTAATCTCTTTTTGCGGTGTGTTTGTCAAGATCCGATGAATTGTGAGTTTATGTTCAGATTTATCTATGGTTATTAATTGAATCTTCTCTGAATTCTTTTATGTATGGTTGAGTTATCTTTGCAAGTCTCTTTGAATTATTAGTTTGGTTTGGCCTACTAGATTAATCTTTCTTGCCATGGGAGAAGTGCTTAGCTTTGGATTCAATCTTGCGGTGTTCTTACCCAGTGACAAAAAGGGTTGCAAGACACGTATTGAATTGTTGCCATCGAGGATAACAAGATGGGATTTATATCATATTGCATGAGTTTATCCCTCTACATCATATCATCTTGCTTAATGCGTTACTCCGTTCTTATGAACTTAATACTCTAGATGCATGCTGGATAGCGGTCGATTTGTGGAGTAATAGTAGTAGATGCAGGCAGGAGTCGGTCTACTTGTTTTGGATGTGATGCCTATATACATGATCATGCCTAGATAACGTCATAATTATTCGCTTTTCTATCAATTGCTTGACAGTAATTTGTTCACCCACCATAATACTTATGCTCTCGAGAGAAGCCTCTAGTGAAACGTATGGCCCCCGGGTCTATCTCTTATCATATTTGCTTTCAATCTACTTTTATTTGCATCTTTACTTTTCTTGCATCTATATCATAAAATACCAAAAATTTATCTATCTTATCATACTATCTTTATTAGATCTCACTTTCGCAAGTGGCCGTGAAGGGATTGACAACCCCTTTATTGCGTTGGTTGCGGGTTCTTAGTTTGTTTGTGTAGGTGCGTGGGACTTTTGAGGAGCCTCCTACTGGATTGATACCTTGGTTCTCAAAAACCGAAGGAAATACTTACTCTACACTTGCTGCATCACCCTCTCCTCTTCGGGGAAAACCAACACTAGCTCAAGACGTAGCAAGAAGGATTTCTGGCGCCGTTGCCGAGGAGGTCTTCGCTCAAGTTAAGACATACCAAGTACCCTTCACAAACTCATCTCCCTCGCATTTACATTATTTGGCATTTGCCTCTCTTTTTCCTCTCCCCCACTTCACCCTTGCCATTTTATTCGCCCTCTCTTTCCCAATCTCCTCTATTTTGCTTGTCTTTTTGTTTGCTCGTGTCTCCATATGCCTTCTATGTGCTTGCATCTTTCCTTGCTAAAAATCTATTGATATGGATCCACTTAAAGTGTTCTACTTGGACCATCTTCGATCCTTATGTGCTCGTGCTGAAACCCCAACTAGCCTAGTTCATGGGAAATCTTTAGATGAGCATGCTCATTTTGTGCGTCATCGTTTGTCTGAAAAAGGGAAGGTCTTATTGTATCATATAAATAGTTTGCTATGCTATGCTTGGAATCTTTGTGAAATTTGTGATTTTACTTGTTGCTCTAAAAACCCTAAAAAACACCTTCCCTACCTATGTGAGTTCAATGATAATGAAATCTTATCTTCTTATGCAAAGGGTGTTTATAGTTACTATGATATCGAACAAATTGAAGAATTTGTCATCTTTAAGGGTTCTCATGAAGTTGCTTCTTTGATCGAAAAGTATGATTTCACTCTCAACAAGTCTGAAAATTCCGTCATACTTAAATATTGCAATGAAAAGTTTGCTCATAATGTCTATGTCCAAGAATTTACTGAAAGAATGACCATTGCTTTGGAAGAAAATGATATGCATGATTCTATAGATAATGATTCCGATGATTTGGTTGAAATATCCCTTGACGAACATGATGCTTGCTATTCTTGTGGCCATGATGCCAATATTTATGAAGACGAATTTGCTATAGTTCCTTATGTTAAGCATGAGATCGTTGCTATTGCACCCATACTTGGTAGTTCCTTCGATAAAAATCACGATTGCAATGATTTTACTATAAATTCTCTTGATGTCAATTGTGCTAATAATATGCAAAACCCTAAGCTTGGGGATGCTTGTTTTGCTATGTCTAATATTTGTTGCAATGATCATGATTGGGGTGATTCTTTTTATGATCTTGAAAATTTATTTAACCCCCATGATGAAAATGAGATTGATAATAGTGTTTGGAATATTATTGAAAGTGGGTTTGGAAGAGTGTCAACTTTAGATCCCACCTATTTTGATTTTGATCAATCTTACGAAATTTTTGATAAAAGTGGGCTTGGAGAAGTCATGACTATAGTTAATGTTAATACCACTATTTTGGAAGAGTGTCAACTTTGCATGCATGTGGATCGTGTTGAAAATAGTTTATGTGATAGCTATTTTGTTGAATTTGCTTATGACCCCACATTTAATTATTATGAGAGAGGAAAGTATGGTTGTAGAAATTTTTATGTTACTAAATTACCTCTCTTCATGGTGAGATTGCTTTCATCTCTTTGTTCTTCCTTGCATATGCTAGTTTTTGCTTGCCTTGATAATTTGTTTGCTTACAAGATGCCTATGCATAGGAAGTATGTTAGGCTTAGATGTGTTTTTCACATGCTACATGATGCTCTCTTTATGCTTCAATTCTTGTCTTTTATGTGAGCATCATTGAAATCTCAATGCCTAGCTAGGGGCGTTAAACGATAGCGCTAGTTGGGAGGCAACCCAATTTTCTTTATGTTCTTTGTTTTTGTTCCTGTTTAGTGTTAAATTTTGTTTCTACTTTCTGTTTAGATGAGTTTTTATCTTTTGTTTAGTGTTTGTGCCAAGTAGAACCTATAGGATAAACTATGATGATGGTTGATTTGATTCTGCTGAAAAACAGAAACTTTGCGCTCACGAGAAAAAAATCAATAAATTGCAGAAAAGAGATTTTGCGTTGATTCTTTTCTCTTATGATCAATAAACATATTTTCAAGTACGTCATATTTTGGTAGGATTTTTAGAGTTCCATAAGTTTGCGTTAGTTACATATTTCTACAGACTGTTCTGTTTTTGACAGATTCTGTTTTTCGTGTGTTGTTTGCTTATTTCAATGCATCTATGGCTAATAAATTAGTTTATAAACCATAAGGAAGTTGGAATACAGTAGGTTTAACACCAAAATAAATAAAGAATGAGTTCATTGCAGTACCTTATGTTGTGGTTTTGTTTTCTTTCACTAACGGAGCTTATAAGATTTCCTGTTGAGTTTTGTGTTGTGAAGTTTTCAAGTTTTGGGTATAGCTTTTATGGACTATAGAATAAAGAGTGGCAAGATCCTAAGCTTGGGGATGCTTATGTCACCCCAAGATATTCAATAATAGCCAAAAGCCTAAGCTTGGGGATGCCCCGAGAAGGCATCCCCTCTTTCGTCTTCGTTCATTGGTAACTTTACTTGGAGCTATATTTTTATTCGCTACATGATATGTGTTTTGCTTCGAGCGTCGTGTATTATATTGGTCTTTTCTTGTTAGTTTACCACAATAATCCTTGCTGTAACACACCTTTTTGGAGAAGCCTATTTGATTAGAATTTGCTAGAATACTCTATGTGCTTCACTTATATCTTTTGAGCTTGATAGTTTTTGCTCTAGTGCTTCACTTATATCTTTTAGAGCATGGTGGTGGATTAATTTTATAGAAATTGCTAGTCTCTCATGCTTCACTTATATTATTTTGAGAGTCTCTTAGAACAGCATGGTATTTTCTATGGTTTTAATTTGGTCCTAGAATGATGAGAATCCAAGTTGGGTATAATAAAAACTATCATAGAGAGTGAATTGGATGCTACGATCAATTTGATGCTTGATAATTGTTTTGAGATATGGAGGTAGTAATATTAAAGTCATGCTAGTGAGGTGATTATGGATTTAAAGAATGCTTGAGTTGAAGTTTGTGATTCCCGTAGCATGCACGTATGGTGAACCGCTTTGTGATGAAGTTGGATCACAATTTTATTTATTGATTGTCTTCCTTATGAGTGGCAGTCGGGGACGAGCGATGGTCTTTTCCTACCAATCTATCCCCCTAGGAGCATGCGTGTAGTGCTTTGGTTTTTGATGACTTCTAAATTTTTACAACAAGTATATGAGTTCTTTTGATTAATGTTGAGTCCATGGATTATACACACTCCTTTCACCCCTCCATTATTGCTAGCCTCTCTTGTATCGTGCAACTTTTGCCGGTACCATACACCCACCATACTACTTCCTCAAAACATCCACCATACCTACCTATTATGGCATTTCCATAGCCATTCCGAGATATATTTCCATGCAACTTTCCACCGTTCCGTTCATATGACACACATTACTTTTGTCATATTGCTTTTTGCATGAACATGTAGTTGACATTGTATTTGTGGCAAAGCCACCGTTCATAATTCTTTCATACATGTCACTCTTGATTCATTGCATATCCCGGTATACCGCCGGAGGCATTCATATAGAGTCATATTTTGTTCTAAGTATTGAGTTGTAATTGTTGAGTTGTAAAAAAATAAAAGTGTGATGATCATCATTATTAGAGCATTGTCCCAGTGAGGAAAGGATGATGGAGACTATGATTCCCCCATAAGTCGGGATGAGACTCCAGACGAAAAAAAGGCCATAAAAAAAGAGAGAAAAGGCCCAAATAAAAAAATGAGAGAAAAAGAGAGAAGGGACAATGCTACTATCCTTTTACCACACTTGTGCTTCAAAGTAGCACCATGATATTCATGATAGAGAGTCTCATATGTTGTCACTTCCATTTACTAGTGGGAATTTTTCATTATAGAACTTGGCTTGTATATTCCAATGATGGGCTTCCTCAAAATGCCCTAGGTCTTCGTGAGCAAGCAAGTTGGATGCACCCCACTAGTTTTCTTTTGTTGAGATTTCATATATTTATAGCTCTAGTGCATCCATTGCATGGAAATCCCTACTCACTCACATTGATATCTATTAATGGGCATCTCCATAGCCCGTTGATACGCCTAGTTGATGTGAGACTATCTTCTCCTTTTTGTCTTCTCCACAACCACTGTTCTATTCCACATATATGCTATGTCCATGGCTCACGCTCATGTATTGCGTGAAAGTTGAAAAAGTTTGAGATTATTAAAGTATGAAACAATTGCTTGGCTCGTCATTGGGGTTGTGCATGATTAAATACTTTGTGTGATGAAGATAGAGCTTAGCCAGACTATATGATTTTGTAGGGATAACTTTCTTTTGGCCATGCTATTTTGAGAAGACATGATTACTTGCTTAGTATGCTTGAAGTATTTCTATTTCTTATATCAATATGAACTTTTATTTTGTATTACTTGGATCTGAACATTCATGCCATAGTGAAAGAAAATTACATTATGATTTATGCTAGGTAGCATTCCACATCAAAAATTCTCTTTTTATCATTTACCTACTTGAGGACGAGCAGGAATTAAGCTTGGGGATGCTTGATACGTCTCCAACGTATCTATAATTTTCGACTGTTCCATGCTATTATATTACCCGTTTTGGATGCTTATGGGCTTTATTCTACATATTTACATAATTTTTGGGACTAACCTACTAACCGGAGGCCCAACCCATATTGTTTTTTTTGCCTATTTCAGTATTTCGAAGAAAAGGAATATCAAACGGAGTCCAAACGGAATGAAACCTTCGGGAGCGTTATTTTTGGAACAAATCTGATCCGGAGAGCTTGGGGTGCAAGTCAAGAAAGCTCCGAGGGCCCCACGAAATAGGAGGGCGCCCCCCACTGTAGGGCGCGCCCCCCTGTCTCGTGGCCCCCTCGGGCGTCCACTGACGTACTTCTTCCTCCTATATATACCCACGAAACACAATTTCCACCACCGTAACCTTCTGTATCCGCGAGATCCCATCTTGGAGCCTTCGCCGACACTCTGCCGGAGGGGGAATCGACCACGGAGGGCCTCTACATCAACATCCTTGCCTCTCCTATGAGTTGTGAGTAGTTTACCTCAGACCTACGGGTCCATAGTTATTAGCTTGATGGCTTCTTCTCTCTTTTTGGATCTCAATACAATGATCTCCCTGAGGGAGTCCCGGATTAGGGGGTGTCCGGATGACCGGACTATGACCTTTGGCCGGACTCCTGGACTATGAAGATACAAGATTGAAGACTTCGTCCCGTGTCCGGATGGGACTTTCCTTGGCGTGGAAGGCAAGCTTGGCGATACTGATATGTAGATCTCCTCCCATTGTAACCGACTCTATGTAACCCTAGCCCTCTCCGGTGTCTATATAAACCGGAAGGTTTTAGTCCGTAGGAAAAAACAACAATCATACCATAGGCTAGCTTCTAGGGTTTAGCCTCTCTGATCTCGTGGTAGATCTACTCTTGTACTACCCATATCATCAATATTAATCAAGCAGGAGTAGGGTTTTACCTCCATCGAGAGGGCCTGAACCTGGGTAAAAATAGCGTGTCCCTTGTCACCTGTTACCATCCGCCTAGACGCACAGTTCGGGACCCCCTACCCGAGATCCGTCGGTTTTGACACCGACATTGGTGCTTTCATTGAGAGTTCCTCTGTGGGATCACCTTTAGGCCCGATGGCTCCTCGGATCATCAACTACGATGCGGTCCGAGGTGTGATTTTTCTCCTCGGACAGATATTCGTATTCGGCGGCTTTGCACTGCGGGCCAATTTGCTTGGCCATCTGGAGTAGATCGAAAGCTATGCCCCTGGCCATCAGGTCAGGTTTGGAAGTTTGAACTACACGGCTGACATCCGCGGAGACTTGATCTTCGACGGGTTCGAGCCATAGCCAAGCACGCCGCACTGTCACGATGGGCACGATCTAGCTCTGCTACCGAACAGTGCCCGGGAGGCTGCCCCAGCATCCGCTCCGACCCTTAGTTTGGAGCCGACTACGCCAATCGAGGACGGGTGGCTGGACAACGCCTCGGGGGCTGCAATCTCTATGGTGATCGAGCCGAACACCAGCCTTGTCCTTTGTGAAGCTCGTGACTCCAAGGTGCCGGACTCCTTTCCGGACTCCGAACCTTCCGCGCCCCTGCCGATCGAACCCGATTGGGCGCCGATCATGGAGTTCGCCGCCGCGGACATCTTTCAGCACTCGCCCTTCGGCGACATTCTGAATTCACTAAAGTCTCTCTCTTTATCAGGAGAGCCCTAGCTGGACTATGGTCAGCAAGGTTGGGATGCGGACGACGAAGAAATTCAAAGCCCACCCACCACCCACTTCGTAGCCACTGTCGATGATTTAACCGACCTGCTCGACTTCGACTCCGAAGACATCGACTGTATGGACGCCGATGAAGGAGACGACCAAGAACCAGTGCCTATAGGGCACTGGAAAGCCACCTCGTCATACGACATATACATGGTGGACACCCCAAAAGAAGGGAATGGCGATGGAACAACGGAGGATGACCCCTCCAAGAAGCAGCCTAAGTGCCGGCGTCAGCGGCGCCGCTCTAATTCCCGCCAAAGAAAAAACGGTGATTCCGGCACGGGAGATAATAACACCCCGGACAGTGCCAAAGACAACCCCCTCCAGCAGGATTCAGCACAGGATGATGGAGAAACCAGCCCTCATGAGAGAGCGGCAGACAGAGAGGTAGAGGACGATAATTACATGCCTCCCTCCGAAGACGAGGCAAGCCTCGTCGACGACGAATTTGTCGTGCTTGAGGATCCCGTCGAACAAGAGTGTTTCAAACGCAGGCTCATGGCCACGGCGAGCAGCCTCAAGAAAAAACAGCAGCAGCTTAGAGCTGACCAAGACTTGCTAGCCGATAGATGGACTCGAACGCCCCTCCAAGAGCTACCCAAAGCGCAGGCTGCTACCCCGATTAGAGGAGGAAGCACCTAAACCTACATGACCAGCGCACGACGCGGCCGACCGACCACCTCGTGGCCGCGACAGAGAGGCCTCTCGGCCATCAATTCAAGCCGCACCCTGGCGCCGCTCAAAAAATACCAAGGCACGGGGAAATGCGCCAGACCTGCGAGACATATTGGAGGACAGGTCAAGGCAAACAAGATCGATCTATGGATTGCATGGGCACCCCACGGCACATGACGATAACCGTCATGCCGGATACGGCAAATACGGCCAGGCCGAACACAGCAGACAAAGCTCATTTGGGCTACGTCGTGATATAGCCCAGTACAGAGGCGCCGCACACCCACTATGCTTCACAGATGAAGTAATGGATCATCAAATCCCTGAGAGTTTTAAGCCTGTAAATATCAAATCATATGATGGCACAATAGATCCTGCGGTATGGATCGAGGATTATCTCCTTCATATCCACATGGCCCGCGGTGATGATCTACACGCTATAAAATACCTCCCACTCAAGCTTAAAGGACCAGCTTAGCATTGGCTTAACAGCTTGCCAACAGAGTCAATTGGTTGCTGGGAGGACCTGGAAGCCGCATTCCTCGACAATTTCCAGGGCACCTATGTGCGACCACCAAACGCCGATGACCTAAGCCACATAATTCAGCAGCCAGAGGAATTGGCCAGACAATTCTGGACACGGTTCCTAACCAAGAAAAATCAAATAGTCGACTGTCCGGACGCAGAGGCCCTTGCAGCCTTCAAACATAACTTCCGAGATGAATGGCTTGCCCGACACCTAGGATAGGAAAAGCCGAAATCCATGGCAGCCCTCACAACACTCATGACCCGCTTTTGCACGAGAGAAGACAGTTGGCTAGCTCGTAGTAATAACATGACCAAGAGCCCTGGTAATTTGGATACCAAGGACAACAATGGCAGGTTGCGTCGCAACAAGCACAAGCGCCGCATTAACGGCGGTAATGCTGAGGATACGACAGTTAATGCCGGATTCAGAGGCTCTAAACCCGGTCAACGGAAAAAGCCATTCAAAAGAAATACTCCGGGCCCGTCCAGTTTGGACCAAATACTCGATCACTCATGCCAGATACACGGCACCCCCGAAACACCAGCCAATCACACCAACAGGAATTGTTGGGTGTTCAAGCAGGCAGGCAAATTAAGTGCCGAAAACAGAGACAAGGGGCTGCATAGCAATGACGAGGAGGAGCCCCGGCCGCCGAACAATAGGGGACAGAAGGGCTTTCCCGCACAAGTGCGGACGGTGAACATGATATACGCAACCCACATCCCAAAGAGGGAGCGGAAGCGTGCACTTAGGGACGTATATGCGTTGGAGCTAGTCGCCCCAAAGTTCAACCCGTGGTCCTCCTGCCCGATCACTTTTGATCGAAGGTACCACCCCACTAGCATCTGCCACGGCAGATTTGCCGCGTTGGTTCTAGACCCAATTATTGACGGATTTCACCTCACTAGAGCCTCATGGACGGCGGCAGTAGCCTGAACCTGCTTTATCAGGATACAGTGCGAAAAATGGGCATAGATCCCTGAAGGTTTAAACCCACAAAGACGACCGTTAAAGGCGTCATACCGGGTGTAGAGGCCAACTTTACAGGCTCAGTTACACTCGAAGTGGTCTTCAGATCCCCGGATAATTTCTGAAGCGAGGAGTTAATCTTCGACATAGTCCCGTTCCGCAGTGGCTATCATGCCCTGCTCGGACAAACCGCATTTGCAAAGTTCAATGCGGTGCCACACTATGCATACCTCAAGATCAAGATGCCAGGCCCTCGAGGAGTCATTACGGTCAATGGAAACACCGAACACTCTCTTCGAATGGAGGAGCATACGCGGCCCTCGCGGCGGATGTACAAAGTAGCCTCTCAAGGCAATTCTCCAGTCCGGCTATTAAACGTCCGGACACCGTCAAGCAAGCCCGGAGTAACCTACAAAAGGACCGCCTGGCACGTTCCGAGCAAGGGTAGCAGTGCGGCCCCAACCCCAGCCCTCGCGAAATTGCGAAACCAGTACTACGCATACATAATTACGCCCTGGATATACCTTGGGCATAAGGGGAGGGGCACAACCACGGCACGCCCAACATGCGGCTCGACCGCACTAGGGGCTCCCGATTTTGTCACTTCTTTTTTCTTAATTTCAGGACTCCATTCTCCGAAAGGCCTTTCTGGCAGTACAATCGCTGAACACACAATGCAACAGACAGGGAGGCAGCAACCTACGTCGAATGTCCAGGTGCTCTTTATAACGAGCTAAATACATGTTTTACATAAAGTCTCGCAGCTTGCCCCTGGAGGGGGACATGTCAAATAATCCCATCTCTTGCTTATCGCACTATTTGTATCGTTCTGCTTTCACAACAGCCTTTTAATAAACAATACATAGCTCTTGTCTATTATTGCATTCATTTTTTATGTAAATATGTTCAGTTATGACATTATGCAACCGTACACTTTGGTACAGCCAATACACCAGGGGCTTACGTATCCCATAATATGGTGTGAGAAGTCCGAACACTCTCACGAGTGCGGCACCCCGAACTTATAGCATTATATGCATCGGCTCCGAATCATGTCTTGGGTCAATAGTTGGGTTTGCCCGGATCCCATGTTTTGGTACCTTACGTTCCGCTATATCGGCTAAGGTAGCGCTGGGAGAACTACTGCGATTGTGCCCCAGTTGAGCTGGGTTAAGCACCTCAGTAGAGAAAGCTAAAATTGACCGTCATGATAGGGCGAGAGCCGGTCGCTGTTCGAGAGGTTTTCGAGTCCCTAAAGACTTATGGTGCTTACAGCGAGGAGCTGGCTTTGTCCGACCTAGGCGTGGATAGCGCCCCGAACTCGGTCTTCCGAATACTAGGGGCTTCGCCGAAATTTAAAATTATAGAATTCTATGGCTAAGTGAGAGTGATAAAGCATTATAGTCTGATTGCCTTGTTCGCTGTGCTGAGTGCCTCCCTCGAAGGACCCAAGAATGGGAACAAGAGCACTCAGGTTTATCCCGAACACCCCAGCACTTGTGGCATGGGGGTAGAAGCCGATGACTCGCATCTCTCAGATTCAATAAACGGCCGCACAGAAGGTAATATTTTAAATTCAAAAAGTGTTGCTTAGCGCATATGAACAAGTTTTCAGCGCACAGGATAACACGAGCAAGTTTACTCAAAGATTACATCCTTGGAACACTCATTCGCCACAAGACAGGCACCCTTCAGGATGCCCTCATAATACAACTCGGGCTTGCGATGCTCCTTCCCCTCCGGTGGCCCATCTGTCACCAGCTTCTCAGCATCCATCTTGCCCCAGTGTACTTTGACACGGGCAAGGGCCGTACGGGCACCTTCGATGCATACGGAGCGCTTGATGACTTCAAGCCATGGACAGACATCCACCAGCCGCCTCACCAGCCCAAAGTAGCTCCCAGGCATGGCCTCCACAAGCCATAGCCGGCCTATAAGGCCCTTCATGGCCTGTTCGGCTGCCTTATGGAGCTCAACCAGCTGCTTCAGCTGGTCGCTCAAGGGCATCGGGTGTCCGGCCTCAACATACTGGGACCAGAAAACCTTCTCCGTCGAGCTCCCTTCCTCGGCTCGGTAGAATGCGGCGGCGTCAGACAAACTGCGGGGCAGATCTGCGAATGCTCCTAGAGAGCTCCGGACTCGGGTAAGTAACTAGTAATTCACTTTCACGTGCTTGCTTTGCATAAAGAATGCCTTACCCGCTGCTATCTTCTTCATCGCCTCAATTTCCTGGAGGGCTTTTTGGGCTTCGGCCTTGGCAGATTTGGCGCCCTCAAGGGCCGAGGCAAGCTTGGACTCTCGAGTCTTTGAGTCAAGCTCCAAACTCTCATGTTTTTTCACAAGAGCATGGAGCTCTTGCTGCACCTCCGCCACCCGCGCCTCCTGCTTTTCTCGCTCGGTGCGCTCCATCGCCGCATTGTCTTCGGCCTTGGATAGCGCCTCCTTCCGGGTCGCCACCTCGGTTGTGGCCCCTGTAATACTCACGTTGGTCCTGTCATTATTTGCAACCCAATCTTTTTTTATACTTACATAAGGTATTACTTACCTTCCTTGTCCTCGAGCTGCTTCTTGGCAAAGCCGACCTTGTTCTCAGATCGCTCGAGGCTCTGCTTCAATGCACCGACCTCCGCAGTTAGTGCGGCAGAGGTCAGCAGCGCAGCCTGCATTCCCATATTGACATACTTATGTTAGACTCCTGCATATATCTTTTTAGATCCTCAGTTTGGCTTTTCTTTCTGAACACCAAACTGAGCATCAGGGGCTATTGTCTATGCGGTAATATTTTTACATATCTTAAATACATACCTCAAAGCCAGTTAGAAGGCTGGCACATGCTTCAGTCAGCCCGCTCTTGGTGGACTGAACCTTCCGGATCACCGCACTCATAATAGTGCGGTGCTCCTTGTCGATGGAGGCGCCGTTAAGCACCTCTAGCAAATTATCTGGTGCCTCCGGTTGGACGGAGGTCACCGGCGTCGTAGGCTTGCCCTTCTTACTAGGGGGGCGCCTGCCGGATTCCGGAACAACTGAAGGTTCCAGTGCGGTGTCCGGCCCAGGGCCGGACTTAGATCCCTCTGGGGTTTCATATCCTTTGCGCCTGGAGTCTAGGAGGTCGCCTTGTGGCGCCTCCAGGACCACCTCCTCCTGGCTTAGCCCCTTTTGGTATTCCACCTCGGCATCGTCCGCAGGGCGAGGGGAGGTAGCAGTCGGGAGTGAAAGACTATTCACATCCAACGAATCCAGGGAGTCGCTCGATGAAGCGTCGAGCCGGGCCTTGGGCGGACTGCATGATTATATTCGGCGTCAGAAGATATTGTGCTATAAAGGAACGCCATGAGTTATTTTGGTATCCGGATACTTACGATTTTTCTAGGGGCTTGGCCCTGGATGGCCACTCCTCTCCACCGTTGTCGGCGCTGGTGGAGTAGTCCGGAAGAATGGTCTTTCCCTTCTTGGACCCTCCGGCCTCCCCAGTTGGGGCAGCCTTCCTTTTCTTTCCTCCCCTCGTTGGAGGGGGAGAGGCTTCTTCTTCCTCCTCCTCATCTTCGGGGGAGGATTGCGCTTTGGGGTCGTCGAGCGATGAATCCGACACCACCAGGCGCCGGGAACTCTTTCGAGTTCCCGTGGCCTTCTTCTTGGCCTTCTTCTCCGGCACCACGTGAGGTGCCGGGACCAGCAGCTTCGCCAAGCGTGCATCTACTGGGTCTTCTGGCAAAGGAGCCGGACAATCAATCTGTCCGGACATCTTTGTCCAGTCCTGTCAAAGGAGCGGGAGCTTAGATCCCGCGTAGAGTCAAACTATGAAAAACAAGTATCCTGTAAAGGGTAAAACGAGCTTACTGCGCTGGCTTGGCGCTTCGTGCAGAATCCACGATCCTCGGTAACGGGAGGGGGGACCTCGGTGCCCTTGAATAGCACCTTGCAGGCATCTTTGTGCATTGTGTCAAAGAGCCTGGACAAAGTTTGGTGCTGGGCCGGGTCGAACTCCCACAAGTTAAAAGCCCGTCGTTGACACGGGAGGATCCGGCGGAAGAGCATGACCTGGACTACGTTGACAAGTTTAACCTTCTTGTCCACCAGGTTTTGGACTCAGGTTTGGAGTCCGGTCACCTCTTCCGAATTACCCCATGACAGGCCCGTCTCTTTCCAGGAGGTGAGCCGTGTAGGGATGCCAGATTGGAATTCGGGGGTCGCTGCCCACTCAGGGTCACGCGGCTCGGTGATGTAGAACCACCCCAATTGCCACCCTTTGATGGTTTCCACAAAGGAGCCCTAGAGCCATGTGACGTTGGGCATCTTGCCCACCATGGCGCCTCCGCACTCCTCTTGTCGGCCGCCCACTACCTTCGGCTTGACATTGAAGGTCTTCAGCCATAAGACGAAGTGGGGCTTGATGCGGAGGAAGACCTCACACACGAGAATCAACGCCGAGATGTTGAGGATGAAGTTCGGGGCCAGATCGTGGAAATTCAGGCCGTAGTAGAACATGAGCCCCTGGACAAATGGGTGGAGTGGGAAGCCCAGTCCGCGGAGGAAATGGGGGAGGAACACCACCCTCTCATGGGGCCTGGGGGTGGGGATGAGATGCCCCTCGTCTGGGAGCCGGTGCGCAATGTCGTTGGACAAGTATCCGACTTTCCTCAACTTTTTGATGTGCCCCTCTGTGACGGAGGAGGCCATCCACCTGCCTCCTGCTCCGGACATGGCTGGAGAAGGTTGAAGTGGGAAGTGCGGACTTGGGCGCTGGAGCTCGAGTGCGCGGAGATGGATAAGCAAAGGAGGAAGAAGGCGGAAGGTGGATCCTTATCCCCTTATATGGGCGGACGAAACTATGTACCCCCACCAGCCTGGTAAAACTCTCTTATCTCCCAAGCGTCGTGATTAATGGCACGGTTGGGTTACCCACGCCCGTATTGATGAGAATCCTGGAATAAGGGGACATGATCTCTGCTTCGACAAGACGTGCCAAGGAAACCACCTCGCTAAACGCGCTGAGGTGGGACAGTAAAACGATTCGAATAAAGGCTTGGCCATGGCATGATGTCATGCTGCGGAATACGTCAGCAGATTAGATTTGTGCAAATATTATTCTCTCTACGGTGGTATGTGGAACTTGTTTTGCAGAGCCGGACACTATCCTTGTGTTCAAAATCTTCTATGAAGTATTCGGAGGAGGAACCCGCCTTGCAATGCCGAAGACAATCTACGCGTCGGACTCGTTGTCATTGAAGCCTGGTTCAGGGGCTACTGAGGGAGTCCCGGATTGGGCGGTGTCTGGATGACTGGACTATGACCTTTGGCCGGACTCCTGGACTATGAAGATACAAGATTGAAGACTTCGTCCCGTGTCCGGATGGGACTTTCCTTGGCGTGGAAGGCAAGCTTGGCGATACGGATATGTAGATCTCCTCCCATTGTAACCGACTCTGTGTAACCCTAGTCCTCTCCGGTGTCTATATAAACCAGAGGGTTTTAGTCCGTAGGAAAAAACAACAATTATACCATAGGCTAGCTTCTAGGGTTTAGCCTCTCTGATCTCGTGGTAGATCTACTCTTGTACTACCCATATCATCAATATTAATCAAGCAGGAGTAGGGTTTTACCTCCATCGAGAGGGCACGAACCTGGGTAAAAACATGGTGTCCCTTGTCTCCTGTTAATATCCGCCTAGACGCACAGTTCGGGACCCCCTACCCGAGATCCGCCGGTTTTGACACCGACACTCCCCCTCTCTTGTGGAGATCTATTCGATGTAATTTCTTTTTGCGGTGTGTTTGTCAAGATCCAATGAATTGTGAGTTTATGTTCAGATTTATCTGTGGTTATTAATTGAATCTTCTCTGAATTCTTCTATGTATGATTGAGTTATCTTTGCAAGTCTCTTCGAATTATCGGTTTGGTATGGCCTACTAGATTGATCTTTCTTGCCATGGGAGAAGTGCTTAGCTTTGGGTTCAATCTTGCGGTGTTCTTACCCAGTGACAGAAAGGGTTGCAAGACACGTATTGTATTGTTGCCATCGAGGATAACAAGATGGGGTTTATATCATATTGCATGAGTTTATCCCTCTACATCATATCATCTTGCTTAATGCGTTACTCCGTTCTTATGAACTTAATACTCTAGATGCATGCTAGATAGCAGTCGATGTGTGGACTAATAGTAGTAGATGCAGGCAGGAGTCGGTCTACTTGTTTTGGATGTGATGCCTATATACATGATCATGCCTAGATAACATCATAATTATTCGCTTTTCTCTCAATTGATTGACAAAAATTTGTTCAGGCACCCTAATACTTATGCTCTCAAGAGAAGCCTCTAGTGAAACCTATGGCCCCCGGGTCTATCTCTTATCATATTTGCTTTCAATCTACTTTTATTTGCATCTTTACTTTTCTTTCATCTATATCATAAAATACCAAAAATATATCTATCTTATCATACTATCTTTATTAGATCTCACTTTCGCAAGTGGCCGTGAAGGGATTGACAACCCCTTTATTGCGTTTGTTTTGAGTTCTCAGTTTGTTTGTGTAGGTGCATGGGACTTTTGAGGAGCCTCCTACTGGATTGATACCTTGGTTCTCAAAAACTGAGGGAAATACTTACGCTACACTTGCTGCATCACCCTCTCCTCTTTGGGGAAAACCAACGCTAGCTCAAGACTTAGCACCGCTTATCCGTGCTATAACGCAATAATGGCCATATATACAACGGGCCTTACCAGCCGCAACTTTCTGGGCCTCCTAAATGTCCCGTACAGCACCTTGGGCTTCTTCCTGACCATCTTTCGCGGCTTGGAGTGCTTGGGCGAGTTCGGATTCTTTCCCAACTAGACTCTGCTCCAAGATCTCGCCATTCGTCACAGCATCCTGGAGCTCCCGCTCAGCCGTCACGACCCTGGCCTCGTGTTTTTCATGCAGCGCCTGTTCGGCGGCAGCCCTCTCTTGGGCCTCAGCCGCTGCCTTCTTCAGTGCCTCATATTCAACACTCGCTCCTAGGGCGCATAACACAAATACTTTTCAATAAGCAGACTTATTCACTTGTGCCCAATGCAAGACAATGTTTAACATACCTTGTTTCTCTTCTACTTGCTTCTTCACACGACCAAGTTCTTCTTCGGCCCGTTCCAGGCTCTGCTTTAGTTCGGACACTTCCGCATCATGAGCGGCAGTCCTCTCCGCAGCCGCCTGTTTTCAAAGCAAATGGGTATGCATCATTAAACAAAGGTTCCCATTACAATACAGGGTTTGATCCCCTGCCCGACTCTCTTTTGACGGATAGTGTATCAGGGGCTACTCCTCATATCATACTAATTCTTCAAAGGTTCCTTAGAAACCATACCTCAAAGGCCTTTATAAGGCCAAGACAGGACTCATTTAGCCCGCTTTCAGCAGCCTGAATCTTTCCAACCACCATACTAATAAGGGTCCGATGTTCATCGACGACGGACGCGTTCTTTAACGCTGTCAATAGGCCACTCAGCAGCTTTGCGTAGACAGAGGTTGTCGGCGGAGTGGTCAAACCTCCCTTCATGGAAGGTGGCCGCTCGCCCGATCCTGGAGCCTTAGAGGCCTCCAGAACCTTATCCGGCTCTGAGTCTCTTTGAGACGACACCTCGGTGTCGCGCCCAGACTTCAGAAAAGGAGTCCCCGGAGGCGTCTCTTTCGCCACAACATTCAAGCTCAATGAATCCTCCGATGAGGACTGTCCGGCAGGAGACCCCGCCGGGCTGTATGAAAGGCGGCGACAGTTAAAGCTATTATGCCCAGACGACCCTGGATACATAGGCGTATTCGGATTTCGGCTACTTACGACTTTCCCAGGGGCTGGGCCTCAGGATCCCACTCCGGGCTGTTATCGGCAGCCGGGGTGGATGCCTCCGGAGGGGAACCTCGCCCTCTCTTGGGTGATTCGGCCTCCAGGGACGGGGAAGCCGCACGCTTCTTCCCGCCTGCAGAGCGAGGCTCGTCCTCCTCTGCCTCCTCCTCTTCGTCTTCGGAAGGAGCGTCGCTGGAGCCTTCGGATCTGTCCGAAGCCTCGCGACAGTGGAGGCCACTCCGGGTCTTCTTCACCTTCTTGGAGGCCTCCTTCTTGGGCGCCTTGTAGGGCGCATGGACCAGCATATTCGTTAGAAGAGGTCCGGCCGGTTCTTCCGTTAGTGGGGCCGGACATTGTATCCGCTCCACCTTCTTTATCCAACCCTGAGGTCACGACGAGACACGATTAGAATTGTCCCTCAGGACATGCAAACTGAAGCATGGATGGACATGGCGTGGCTGTGACTTACTGGGCTTGGAAAATGGGATAATTGATACCCCCGATCCTTGGTGGAATCCGGCCATTTGCCGGACCTGAAGAGCACCTTCCATATATCCTCGTGGGAGGAATCGTATAGCTCCCGGAGGGTTTGGTGCTCGGCTGGGTCGAACTCCCACAAGGTGCAGGCTCGACGCTGGCAAGGGAGAACTAGGTGAACTAGCATCACCTGGACCGCGTCAACAAGTTTGACATCCTTGCTAACCATACTCTGAACGCGCGTCTGGAGCAGTGACATCTCATCGGACGAGCACCAGTTCGGGCCCTTCTTGGGCCAGGACATGAGCCGAAGTGGAGCTCCGGATCTGAACTCAGGAGCTGCAGCCCACTCTTCGCCGCGTGGTTCGGTGATATAAAACCCCTACTGCTGCCACTCCTTGACGGAGTCGTTGAAAGTGCCCTTCGGCCAAACTACCTTGGGCATCTTTCTAACCATGGCGCCGCCACACTCGGCGCGTTCACCACTCACCACCTTGGGCTTCACATTGAAAACCTTTAGCCACAGGCCGAAGTGAGGCAGAATCCGGAGGAAGGCCTCGCATGCGACAATGAACGTCGAGATATTGAGAAAGGAATTGGGGGAAAGATCATGGATATCAACCCCATAGTAATACATGACTCCACGTACAAATGGGTGGAGGGGAAACCCAAGCCCACGGAGAAAATGGGGAAGGAACACGACTCTCTCGTGAGGCTCCGGAGTAGGGACAACCTATCCCGCCTGTGGGAGACGATGGCCGATCTTCTTGGCCAGATACCCGGCTTCCCGGAGCCTCTTGATATCCTTCTCCCGGATAGTAGAGGCCATCCATTTGCCTCTTGCTCCGGATCTGGACATCTTCGGAAAACCTCTCTTCGATGGAGAAGTAGAGCGCTTGGGCGTTAGGGCTCGAGCAGAGGGAAATGAGTTAGCGGAAGAAGAAGGCGTGGGTAAAAGAGAAAGAGACCTTGTCTCTTTATAAGAGAAGGTAAGAGCTTTTTGTGCCTCCCCACTTGCCTGGTGGAGCCTACTCACCTCCCACTTACCGCAATTGGCGGTGCAGTTGGATTACCCGTACCCGTATTGATGAGAATCCCGTGATAAGGGGACACGATCTTCGCTTCAACAAGACGTGCTAAGGAAACCGCCTCGCAATATACGCTGAGGTTGGGCATTGTCAGCTGAAGTGTGTTTCTCTCTATGGTGGTATGTGAAGATCATTTTGCAGATCCGGACACGGCCTACATGTTCGATAAATAACCTTGGAGTATTTAGGGGAGGAACCCGCCTTACAATGCCGAAGACAAGACTGCGCACCGGACTCATCGTCATTGAAGCCTGGTTCAGGGGCTACTGAGGGAGTCCTGGATAAGGGGGTATCCGGACAGCAGGACTATATGAATCGTCAGGACTATAGAAGCGTCAAGATACAAGACTCAAGACTTCAGCTCGTGTCCGGATGGGACTCTCCTTTGCATGGAGGACAAGCTTGGCGATCCGGATATTATGTTTCCTTCCTTGTGACCGACTCCATGTAAACCCTAGCTCTCCGGTGTCTATATAAACCGGAGAGGATGGTCCTTAGAAGGCCGATCACAATTACAATCATACCATCATAGGCTAGCTCTTAGGGTTTAGCCTCTACAATCTCGTGGTAGATCTACTCTTGTACTACACATATCTTCAATATTAATCAAGCAGGAAGTAGGGTTTTACCTCCATCGAGAGGGCCCGAACCTGGGTAAACATTGTGTCTCTTGCTTCCTGTTACCATCAGCCTAAGACGCACAGATCAGGACCCCCTACCCGAGATCCGCCGGTTTTGACACCGACAGTCATGGCCGCCACCCCATCATCGTCCTGCGTGGCCGCTAGCCCATCGTGGACGGCCGGGATCATCGCTTGCTCCTCCACCATCGCTCGCAGGAGGGAGGCGGAGGTGGAGGCCCACATGTGCGGCAGCGACCTTGCGTGCCACATCGAGATACTGCGGGAGGAGGAGGATCGCCTCGTTGAGCATGCAAAGAGCCTTACTGTTGCCGTGGCTGCGGCACACGCTGACGCAGAGGTGAGGAATCAGGAGATCTACGAGGAGAACCACCGCTTCGAGAGGGGTCGTTTGGAGCGGCAGAGGGCATTTGAGGTGAGCGCTGCTGAAGGTGCAACAGCGGCAGGCACTATCTTGTAGTTGTCCAGCTTGTCGGTAGCCTCTTCCTCCTCTTCCTCTTACTGAGCGTGCTCGGCAGAGGAGAGGCTACCGGAAGTAGTAGAAAGCCCCTGCGTAGTAGTATTTAGGGGCTCTTTTGTTCAGTTCATCTGACTATAGATGTGGTGGAACTGTACAATGTACTTAAAATTAGCTAGTATATATAGTTGAACTAACTATTTCAGTACGTGGTTGGCAACAATGGGGGGGAAAGTTTGGTCGGTTCAGTTGTAAAGTTGAACTGTTTGTATAAATTAAGCATGATTGATTAATCTATGAATGAGATCTATGCTTAATTACTGAATTTTAGTTTTAAAAATTAGATAGTGCTAGTGATTTTTAGCTGAATATTTTGAGAAATCGCAGTGTTACAAGGATTGACAAATGGAAATGTTACTAGATCAACAAATGTCAATCTTTCCAGTTTGACAAATGGCAATGTACCCAATATGACAGATACAAATCTTACCAAATTGTCTGTACGTGGTTGCACACGGGTCATCCGAAAAAACCTTTTGCGTTGAAGGAAGGTAGAAATCCCGCTTTGCATACCTTATTCAATCTGAACCGTTTGCGTTGAAGAGATGCACAAATCTTGCACAACGAATTTTCCCTTGGCTTACTGTAGAACACCACAACTCTCAATTTTCATACAGGTGCTCTATCTAAAACGTTTGCGATTAAGAGCTGCACAAATCCTGCTCAGCAAATTTTCCCTTGGCTTACTGGGGAAGCTGTTAGTGTACACATGGGTGTTCTATCTAAAACGTTTGCGATGTTGAGTGGCAGCTAGCTATTTCAAAATGCCTTTGTTGAATGTTGTTCAAGTGCGCCTTCTCCCAAAATGGACATGAAAATTACCACAGCATGTTGGGTGTCATTCCATGATAGCATGCCAAGTTTCATGAATTTCAGACGAGTTTTGGATTTACTAGAATTTAAAAACAAAGTATCTCAATGTTTTGCCGACAGTCAATAGTGCTGATGTTTGAAATTCATTCCCATTTCTTGCATGGGACCTAAGCATGCACCCAAGGACACATATTTGATTTTTCAACCAATTTATATGCACTAGAGCATGTGAATGTAGTTCAAATCTGAACTATACACATAAAGTGCCTAGAAAACCAAGTATATATATATAAATGTTCAAACGAACCCCCCAAAATTCCAAAATTGAACACAACACTCCTGTTGTTCTATGTTGACACTAGAAAAATTTTAAAAGCAATAACAGGCAACGAGTATCGTTTCATCACCAAAGGTGGCAAGTTCCCTATCGAAAACATCAAGCTTGTTGTGAGAAGCTCTGGTATGTGAGAAGCTTATACCCAAACTTGCCCTAAATGGGACAAAAAATTTACCATGGCATGTCGGGTGCCATTCCATGATAGCATGCCAGGTTTCACGAATTTCATATGAGTTTTGGACTTACTAGAATTTATAAACAAGGTATCTCATTGTTTGCAGTCGAGTGACGATCGCAGGGTGTTTGACATTCATTCCCATTTCTTGCATGGGACCAAAGCATGCAACTAAGGACACATATTTGAATTTTCAACCAATTTATATGCATTAGAGCATGCGCATGTAGTTCAAATTTGAATTATGCACATAAATGCAATGAAAACTCAATTGATGCATAAGAAATGTGCTAACGAACCCCAAAAATTCCAAAATTTAACACAACACTCATGTTGTTCTATGTTGACACTAGAGAAAAAAATTAAATGAAGAAGAGGCAATGGCTATTGTTTCGTCCAGAAAGGTGAAACGTTCCCTACCGAAACCATCAGGCTTGTTGTGAGAAACTCTGGTTTGTGAGAAGCTTATACCCAAACCTGCCCCAAATGGGACCAAAAATTTACGACGGCATGTTGATGCCGCTCCATGATAGCATGCCATGTTTCATGAATTTCAGAAGATTTTTGGATTTACTGGAATTTCAAAATCAGGTATCTCAATGTTTGTGGCCGAGTGACGGTGGCAGGGTGTTTGACATTCATTCCCATTTCTTGCATGGGACCTAAGCATGAGACCAAGGAGACAGATTTCAATTTTCAACCAATTTATATGCATTAGAGCATGTGCATGTAGTTCAAATTTGAATTATGCACATAAATGCATTCAAAGGTCAATTATTGCATAAAAATGTCGAAACAAACCCCGAAAAATTTCAAAATTTAACACAACACTCCTGTTGTTCTATGTTACCACTAGAGCAAAAATTGAAATCGAGAAGAGGCAACGGATATTGTTTCATCCATAAAGGTGAAACGTTCCCTACCGTAACCATGAGACTTGTTGCGAGAAGCTCTGGTTTGTGAGAAGCTTATACCCCAACCTGCGCCAAATCGGACAATATTTTTACCACTTCATGTTGCTGCCGTTCCATGATAGAATGTCAAGTTTCATGAATTTCAGACGAGTTTTCGATTTACTAGAATTTTCAAACCATGTCTCTCAGTGTTAGCGGCCAAGTGACGGTGGCAAAGGTGTTTGACATTCATTCCCATTTCTTGCATGGGACCTAAGGTTGCAACCAAGGACACACATTTGATTTTTCAACCCATTTATATGCACTAGAGCATGTGCATGTAGTTCAAATTGGAATTATGCACATGAATGCATAGAAAACTCAGTTAATGTATAAAAATGTCCATGCGAACCCTGAAATATCCCAAAAAGTTGCAAACACTCATGTTATTCTATGTTGACACGAGAAATTTTTTGAAAGTAAGAAGATGCAACAATATCATTTCGTCCCCCAAGGTGGCACGTTCCCTACTGAAACCATCATGTTTGTTGTCAGAGAAGCTCTGGTTTGCGAGAAGATTATACCATAACCTGGCCAAAATGGGACAATATTTTTTTACCCCAGCACCTTGATGCTGTTCCATGATAGCATGCCAAGGTTCATGAATTTCAGACGAGTTTTGTATTTACTAGAATTACAGAAGCAAGCACCTCAACGTTTGCCGGAGAGCCATGGTGTCGTGGTGTTTGAAATTCATCCCCATTTCCTGAATGGGACGTAAGCATCAACCCGTGGCCACATATATCATTTTATAACCCATTGTCATGCACTGGAGCATGTGCATGTGGTTTAATTTTGAATTGTGCACCTGAAATACCTAGAAAACCAAGTTACCGTATAAAAATGTCCAAACGAACCATGAATAATTCCAAAAAAATTGACGACACACATATAGTTGCATGTTCACTAGAGATAGAAGTTGTAGCAATTCAAACACATCCTTTGCAGCTATGACCCCATTATGTAATTCAAATCAAGATGAAAAATCAAGTAGATCCCACACAGTTTATTATCACCAACCGTGTGAGATGCAGTACAAAATATCCTGGAGCATCGTCGGTGTATAGTATGCCTATGGCTTACACGAGAAGGTTCGTCGGCTACAGTCCACAGCCGGCTTGTCAAGCACACTAGCTTGCCCCCAAATATCATTTCACTATTCAATTGTCACCTGCGAAAGATGGGGACATGGACTAGCGTCTCGTGGTCAACTTCGGCAGCCCACTCCAGCAAGAGTGCGGCCGCCACCGCCAGCCACATGCTAACAAGCTTCGTGAGGGCGACTGGAATCTGCGACCGGGAGGCCAAGGTAGCCCAAACAGTCGTTGTTGTTTCTCAAGCGGCAGGAGCAAAATCTGCCTCGGGGATAGCAACTGGCGAGAGCGGCACACTAGCTGTCTGTTCTGCAGCAGCGGCCTTAGCCCTGATGGAGGCCGCCCACGACCATGTCGAGGCCGCCCACGCCCAGCTCATGGTGGTCACTGCATAAATCGAAAGAAGCTTCTCTGACAATGATACGTCCATTTTGCATCATGCTTTTATATCGATATTTATTGCATTATGGGCTGTTATTACACGTTATGTCACAATACTTATGCCTATTCTCTCTTATTTTACAAGGTTTACATGAAGAGGGAGAATGCCGGCAGCTGGAATTCTGGCGGGAAAAGGAGCAAATATTAGATACCTATTCTGCACAACTCCAAATGTCCTGAAACTCCACAAAAGTTATTTTTGGATTTAATAAAAAATAATGAGCGGAAGAAATACCAGAAGGGGCCACCCACTGTCCAAGAGGGTGTGGGGTGCGCCCCCTGCCTCGTGGGCCCCCTGGCAGCCTTTCGGTGACCATCTTCTGCTATATGAAGTCTTTTACCCTCAGATTGGTACTTGTGGGTTGCTAGTAGTGTTGATTACTCCTTGTAGTTGATGCTAGTTGGTTTATTCGGTGGAAGATCATATGTTTAGATCCTTAATGCATATTAATACCCCTTTGATTATGAACATGAATATGCTTTGCGAGTAGTTACGTTTGTTCCTAGGGACATGGGTGAAGTCTCGCTATAAGTAGTCATGTGAATTTGGTATTCGTTCCATATTTTGATGAGATGTATGTTGTCGCTCCTCTAGTGGTGTTATGTGAACATGGACTACATGACACTTCACCATCGTTTGGGCCTAGAGGAAGGTATTGGGAAGTAATAAGTAGATGATGGGTTGCTAGAGTGACAGAAGCTTAAACCCTAGTTTATGAGTTGCTTCGTAAGGGGCTGATTTGGATCCATATGTTTCATGCTATGGTTAGGCTTACCTTAATACTTCTTTTGTAGTTGCGGATGCTTGCAATAGGGGTTAATCATAAGTGGGATGCTTGTCTAAGAAAGGGTAGTACCCAAGCACCAGTCCACCCACATATCAAATTATCAAAGTAACGAACGTGAATCATATGAGCGTGATGAAAACTAGCTTGACGATAATTCCCATGTGTCCTCGGGAGCGCTTTTCTCTATATAAGAATTTTTCCAGGCTTGTCCTTTGCTACAAAAAGGATTGGGACACCTTGCTGCACATTATTTACTTTCATTTCCTGTTACCCGTTAAAAATTACCTTATCACAAAACTACCTGTTACTGATAATTTCGGTGCTTGCAGAGAATACCTTACTAAAAACTGCTTGTCATTTCCTTCTGCTCCTCATTGTGTTCGACACTTACTTATCGAATGGACTACGATAGATCCCCTACACTTGTGGGTCATCAGACAACGGTCGGAAACCCACGACTGAAGAGTTGGCAATCACCGAGAGCGTTCGAGCAACCGATCGTTCCTGCGCGGCATACCATGCCACGACGGAGCCCGTCAAAGCCCAGATGGCGGCCGGCCACGCCCAGATCATGGCAGCCTTTTTCAAAGAGATGGCGGACATAGATGGCGATATGCTTGCCAAGTATGGTGCAATGGATGGCATGGAGCCCCTTCCCGAGTCGACCGTCGGGCGTGAGCTGGACATGGAGGAGGCTGCGGAGATTGACGAGCACCAGCGGTAGTAGTACTCTTTGTTTTGTTTAATTAAGAGCATCAGTCTTTAGTTTGTTAGAGTAATGTTTAGGCCAGCTAGCTCTGTTTAATTGCCGAACTTGCTTGATTAAGAAGTGTGGGTGTGCTGTAGTCTCCTTTGTGTACCCAAATTATGCAATGACGTGGATGAACACTGTAACTAGGGAAATTGGAACCAAAATTTTTGACGTTCAAACTCATTGCACACGGGTTAAGCTATCTGACTCGTTTGTGATGTTCACATATAGTAAACAGTTCTGAATAAGGGACCGTGTATGATGACACTTTGCGCGCCATTTTTTCGATGAAGCGATTCCAATTTTTTGGCTTCCGTGGAAATATCTACCCCCCGTCCCCGTCCCCCTTACCAAAAGCCACATTTCCCCTGTTTCTGCCTTCCTTTCCAAGTAGAAACCTTCACTCCTTGCTTGCAGCGCCGCCCCCTCGCCGGCGACCCTCCTTCACGCTGCTCGGCCTCGCCTATCTAGGAAGGTAATCCACACCCAACCCTCATCCTCCTCCTCCTTCCACATCCCACATGCCCTGATTTCCGGCATGAGCATGACACCTTCCACCAAAATCACTGCCCCCTCCACCAAATAAGTTCCGACCTAAGCCATGGTGCACGCAGTATAGCCAGGATCTCAAGGAGCATTTGGCAGCGGAGAAGCAAATCGTGGCCACACACATGGATAAGATCACAATGGCTATCATTCGTGCTGACCCCAGATCTTGGAGGAGCACCTTGCCATTTGCTAGCTATGTCGGTTAAGCATGCTCGGTTTAGCCGTTACGTGTGCTGCTCCTGCCTTTCCTTAAGAAATTATAGTGAATTGTGCTATCTACTTTTACCATGCAATCTGTTGCTCTAGTGTATATGTTCTATATGTCGTGCAATGTGGTGCTCACTTATTAACTGTTTGGTTAATTATTTGTCGTGTTCAGTTAACTGTTTGGTTCAATTCTGCAAATGTGATGTTCAATTCTTCATGGTGCAATTTTGTATTGTCATCCATGTGAGAAATAAATCATTTTTTTACAAAATACATGAGAAACAAATCCAATTGCTATATTTCCAAGTTGTCAAGCATGCTTGGTTTGGTTAATTGTTTAATCTTCTAGTATGTTATACATTGTGCAATTTGGTGCTCAGTTAATGTCTAGTTCATTTGTTGTGGTGTTTAGTTAACTGTTTGGATCCATTCTGTGATGCGATGTTCAATTGTTGTGGGTTTATTCTGTTGTTGTATACCATGTGAGAAATAAATTGAATTTGGCTATACTAAATACATGAGAAACGAATACAATTGCTATATTTCCAAGTTGCTAAGCATGCTTGGTTTGGTTAACTGTCTGATCTTTTATTAGGAGTATGTTATATTGTTCAATGTGGTGCTCAGTTAATGTTTGGTTCATTTGTTGTGGTGTTTAGTTAACTGCTTTGTTCAATTCTGCAATGCAATGTCCAATTGTTGTGGGTAGAATTTTGTATTGTTGTGATGTGAGGAATAATCGAATATTGTTGCACTTAATGATGCTTTGTTTGGACAAATGAGTTTTCCATGTGGCTTGAATTAATCTGATGAATCTGCAATGTGCTTATTTTTCATCAACATATTTTACTAATAGCATGCGGACCCTCACTTAACCTGATCATTAGATACCTTATATGTGTTGTAGGGAAGCAATGGGAAGCACTGAGGTTTACAGTCGAGGTTTGCACATGCATGGTCCTTTGTCTAGTAGCACATTATTGTGCAATTGTAGGAACAATTCTAATACTTAGGTTTTAAACAATTTGGTCTTGCACATGTAGGTCCTACTGTCAGAGGTTTTGACCCACTGTTCGACCCTTTTTGCATATGGGGAAATGAGTTGTCCATGAATATGAGTCAAGTCAAGAAACTCAGAAAGATTGTTAGGATAAGGAAATTAGCGACAAAAAACAACAAGATCTCTGTCTGCACCATGAAGAAGACATTGGTTCATTATAGGATGGTACTAACTATTATACCTTGTCTTTTTTATTCATTTGACCCATTTCCAATATAGAGAAGATATTTATGCACATCCTTGTTTTCAGGCCTTTCCAAAATAGTTCACTGATGATTACCTCTCAAACCACCTATATGGACATGAGGCGAGGAAGGTATTCATACAACATCCACGGTTCAATATTGAAGTGTTCCTCAAGAGGACGAAGGATATACGGTCAATCATCCACATGCACTAGCCTAAAGTTGCAAAGACCTTCAACATCAATGAAGGCTCAATATTCGCCTTCCGCTTCAGCAGTTTTCCCGATGAGATGCATCTGTCTATGTACCGTCTATGCTGCTAATTTCGAAAGGTTCTAGATGTTGCATGTGAAACTTGGTGCTGGTGCAGTTGTGTAATGGGGTAGCTGAGTGCTAAAGCTAGCAATATCATGTTGTACTCTGATGTATTTCAATTATGAAATCATGCTTCCTTAATATGGGAATGACATATATTCTGTGTTTAATATGAATGTTGCTACCTCTTGAGCATGCGTTGGTTTTCCCTTGAAGAGGAAAGGGTGATGCAGCAAAGTAGTGTAAGTATTTCCCTCAGTTTTTGAGAACCAAGGTATCAATCCAGTAGGAGGCTACACAAAAATCCCTCGTACCTGCACAAACAAATAAGAACCTTACAACCAACGCGATAAAGGGGTTGTCAATCCTTTCACGGCCACTTGCAAAAGTGAGATCTGATAGAGATAATAAGATACATATTTTTGGTATTTTTATGATATAGATTGGAAAGTAAAGATTGCAAACTAAATTAGATCAGAAACTTATATGATGGAAAATAGAACCGGGGACCATAGGTTTCACTAGTGGCTTCTCTCAAGATAGAATAAGTATTACGGTGGGTGAACAAATTACTGTCGAGCAATTGATAAAAAAGTGCATAGTTATGATAATATCTAGGCATGATCATGTATATAGGCATCACGTCCGTGACAAGTAGATCGAAACGATTCTGCATCTACTACTATTAGTCCACACATCGACCGCTATCCAGCATGCATCTAGAGTATTAAGGTCATAAGAACAGAGTAATGCATTAGGCAAGATGACATGATGTAGATGGATAAACTCAAGCAATATGATATAAACCCCATCTTTTTATCCTCGATGGCAACAATACAATACGTGCCTTGCTGCCCCTGCTGTCACTGGGAAAGGACACCGCAAGATTGAACCCAAAGCTAAGCACTTCTCCCATTGCAAGAAAGATCAATCTAGTAGGCCAAACAAAACTGATAATTCAAAGAGACTTGCAAAGATAAAAAATCATATATAAAAGAATTCAGAGGTGATTCAAATATTATTCAGAGATAATCTTGATCATAAACCCATAATTCATCGGATCTCGACAAACACACCGCAAAAAGTATTACATAGAATAGATCTCCAAGAAGACCGAGCAGAACTTTGTATTGAGATCCAAAGAGAGAGAAGAAGCCATCTAGCTAATAACTATGGACCCAAAGGTCTGAGATAAACTACTCACACTTCATCGGAGAGGCTATGGTGTTGATGTAGAAGCCCTCCGTGCTTGATTCCCCCTCCGGCGGATTGCCCAAACAGGCCCCAAGATGGGATCTCACGGGTACAGAAGGTTGCGGCTGTGGAAATAGGGTTTCCTGGTGCTCTCGGATGTTTTCAGGGTATATGAGCATATATAGGCGAAAGAAGTCGGTCAGGGGAGCCACGAGGGGCCCACGAGGGTGGGGGCGCACCTACCCCCCTGGGCGCGCCTTCCTGCCTCGTGGCCGCCTCGTTGCTTCTTTGACGTCCACTCCAAGTCTCCTGGATTGCGTTTGTTCCAAAAACGACTCTCCCGAAGGTTTCATTCCGTTTGGACTCCGATTGATATTCCTTTTCTACGAAACACTGAAATAGGCAAAAAAAACAGCAATTTGGACTAGGCCTCTGGTTAATAGGTTAGTCCCAAAAATAATATAAAAGTGTATAATAAAGCCCATTAAGCATCCAAAACAGACAATATAATAGCATGGAACAATAAAAAAGTATAGATACATTGGAGACGTATCAAATGTCAATTAGTTTAAGAAATGGATTATTAATAATAGGGGAATTATCCTGCTAATTTGTTTTTGCTATTGCAAACGGTTATTGAGAAAATGCCGTGGGCGATGACCTAAGGCAACACACACAGTTTCTAGGAATAACCCGTGTTCGATCGATGAGCAATCACACACGACATTCTCTTCATAATTGTTTGCGTTAGGCCACCTTGCACAAACATTTACCGCATAAAAGTTGTGTGTGATGGATAGCCTTTGCCACACAGTTTCTTCTATGCACCGTGCGTGATGCATTCAATAACGCGAATAATAAAATTATTAATATTGTGTGCGTTGGAGGGGGAGAGGCTTCTTCTTCCTCCTCCTCATCTTCGGGGGAGGATTGCGCTTTGGGGTCGTCGAGCGATGAATCCGACACCACCAGGCGCCGGGAACTCTTTCGAGTTCCCGTGGCCTTCTTCTTGGCCTTCTTCTCCGGCACCACGTGAGGTGCCGGGACCAGCAGCTTCGCCAAGCGTGCATCTACTGGGTCTTCTGGCAAAGGAGCCGGACAATCAATCTGTCCGGACATCTTTGTCCAGTCCTGTCAAAGGAGCGGGAGCTTAGATCCCGCGTAGAGTCAAACTATGAAAAACAAGTATCCTGTAAAGGGTAAAACGAGCTTACTGCGCTGGCTTGGCGCTTCGTGCAGAATCCACGATCCTCGGTAACGGGAGGGGGGACCTCGGTGCCCTTGAATAGCACCTTGCAGGCATCTTTGTGCATTGTGTCAAAGAGCCTGGACAAAGTTTGGTGCTGGGCCGGGTCGAACTCCCACAAGTTAAAAGCCCGTCGTTGACACGGGAGGATCCGGCGGAAGAGCATGACCTGGACTACGTTGACAAGTTTAACCTTCTTGTCCACCAGGTTTTGGACGCAGGTTTGGAGTCCGGTCACCTCTTCCGAATTACCCCATGACAGGCCCGTCTCTTTCCAGGAGGTGAGCCGTGTAGGGATGCCAGATTGGAATTCGGGGGTCGCTGCCCATTCAGGGTCACGCGGCTCGGTGATGTAGAACCACCCCAATTGCCACCCTTTGATGGTTTCCACAAAGGAGCCCTAGAGCCATGTGACGTTGGGCATCTTGCCCACCATGGCGCCTCCGCACTCCTCTTGTCGGCCGCCCACTACCTTCTGCTTGAGATTGAAGGTCTTCAGCCATAAGACGAAGTGGGGCTTGATGCGGAGGAAGACCTCACACACGAGAATCAACGCCGAGATGTTGAGGATGAAGTTCGGGGCCAGATCGTGGAAATTCAGGCCGTAGTAGAACATGAGCCCCCGGACAAATGGGTGGAGTGGGAAGCCCAGTCCGCGGAGGAAATGGGGGAGGAACACCACCCTCTCATGGGGCCTGGGGGTGGGGATGAGATGCCCCTCGTCTGGGAGCCGGTGCGCAATGTCGTTGGACAAGTATCCGGCTTTCCTATACTTTTTGATGTGCCCCTCCGTGACGGAGGAGGCCATCCACCTGCCTCCTGCTCCGGACATGGCTGGAGAAGGTTGAAGTGGGAAGTGCGGACTTGGGCGCTGGAGCTCGAGTGCGCGGAGATGGATAAGCAAAGGAGGAAGAAGGCGGAAGGTGGATCCTTATCCCCTTATATGGGCGGACGAAACTATGTACCCCCACCAGCCTGGTAAAACTCTCTTATCTCCCAAGCGTCGTGATTAATGGCACGGTTGGGTTACCCACGCCCGTATTGATGAGAATCCTGGAATAAGGGGACATGATCTCTGCTTCGACAAGACGTGCCAAGGAAACCACCTCGCTAAACGCGCTGAGGTGGGACAGTAAAACGATTCGAATAAAGGCTTGGCCATGGCATGATGTCATGCTGCGGAATACGTCAGCAGATTAGATTTGTGCAAATATTATTCTCTCTACGGTGGTATGTGGAACTTGTTTTGCAGAGCCGGACACTATCCTTGTGTTCAAAATCTTCTATGAAGTATTCGGAGGAGGAACCCGCCTTGCAATGCTGAAGACAATCTACGCGTCGGACTCGTTGTCATTGAAGCCTGGTTCAGGGGCTACTGAGGGAGTCCCGGATTGGGCGGTGTCTGGATGACTGGACTATGACCTTTGGCCGGACTCATGGACTATGAAGATACAAGATTGAAGACTTCGTCCCGTGTCCGGATGGGACTTTCCTTGGCGTGGAAGGCAAGCTTGGCGATACGGATATGTAGATCTCCTCCCATTGTAACCGACTCTGTGTAACCCTAGTCCTCTCCGGTGTCTATATAAACCAGAGGGTTTTAGTCCGTAGGAAAAAACAACAATTATACCATAGGCTAGCTTCTAGGGTTTAGCCTCTCTGATCTCGTGGTAGATCTACTCTTGTACTACCCATATCATCAATATTAATCAAGCAGGAGTAGGGTTTTACCTCCATCGAGAGGGCACGAACCTGGGTAAAAACATGGTGTCCCTTGTCTCCTGTTAATATCCGCCTAGACGCATAGTTCGGGACCCCCTACCCGAGATCCGCCGGTTTTGACACCGACACTCCCCCTCTCTTGTGGAGATCTATTCGATGTAATTTCTTTTTGCGGTGTGTTTGTCAAGATCCAATGAATTGTGAGTTTATGTTCAGATTTATCTGTGGTTATTAATTGAATCTTCTCTGAATTCTTCTATGTATGATTGAGTTATCTTTGCAAGTCTCTTCGAATTATCGGTTTGGTCTGGCCTACTAGATTGATCTTTCTTGCCATGGGAGAAGTGCTTAGCTTTGGGTTCAATCTTGCGGTGTTCTTACCCAGTGACAGAAAGGGTTGCAAGACACGTATTGTATTGTTGCCATCGAGGATAACAAGATGGGGTTTATATCATATTGCATGAGTTTATCCCTCTACATCATATCATCTTGCTTAATGCGTTACTCCGTTCTTATGAACTTAATACTCTAGATGCATGCTAGATAGCAGTCGATGTGTGGACTAATAGTAGTAGATGCAGGCAGGAGTCGGTCTACTTGTTTTGGATGTGATGCCTATATACATGATCATGCCTAGATAACATCATAATTATTCGCTTTTCTCTCAATTGATTGACAAAAATTTGTTCAGGCACCCTAATACTTATGCTCTCAAGAGAAGCCTCTAGTGAAACCTATGGCCCCCGGGTCTATCTCTTATCATATTTGCTTTCAATCTACTTTTATTTGCATCTTTACTTTTCTTGCATCTATATCATAAAATACCAAAAATATATCTATCTTATCATACTATCTTTATTAGATCTCACTTTCGCAAGTGGCCGTGAAGGGATTGACAACCCCTTTATTGCGTTTGTTTTGAGTTCTCAGTTTGTTTGTGTAGGTGCATGGGACTTTTGAGGAGCCTCCTACTGGATTGATACCTTGGTTCTCAAAAACTGAGGGAAATACTTACGCTACACTTGCTGCATCACCCTCTCCTCTTCGGGGAAAACCAACGCTAGCTCAAGACTTAGCACCGCTTATCCGTGCTATAACGCAATAATGGCCATATATACAACGGGCCTTACCAGCCGCAACTTTCTGGGCCTCCTAAATGTCCCGTACAGCACCTTGGGCTTCTTCCTGACCATCTTTCGCGGCTTGGAGTGCTTGGGCGAGTTCGGATTCTTTCCCAACTAGACTCTGCTCCAAGATCTCGCCATTCGTCACAGCATCCTGGAGCTCCCGCTCAGCCGTCACGACCCTGGCCTCGTGTTTTTCATGCAGCGCCTGTTCGGCGGCAGCCCTCTCTTGGGCCTCAGCCGCTGCCTTCTTCAGTGCCTCATATTCAACACTCGCTCCTAGGGCGCATAACACAAATACTTTTCAATAAGCAGACTTATTCACTTGTGCCCAATGCAAGACAATGTTTAACATACCTTGTTTCTCTTCTACTTGCTTCTTCACACGACCAAGTTCTTCTTCGGCCCGTTCCAGGCTCTGCTTTAGTTCGGACACTTCCGCATCATGAGCGGCAGTCCTCTCCGCAGCCGCCTGTTTTCAAAGCAAATGGGTATGCATCATTAAACAAAGGTTCCCATTACAATACAGGGTTTGATCCCCTGCCCGACTCTCTTTTGACGGATAGTGTATCAGGGGCTACTCCTCATATCATACTAATTCTTCAAAGGTTCCTTAGAAACCATACCTCAAAGGCCTTTATAAGGCCAAGACAGGACTCATTTAGCCCGCTTTCAGCAGCCTGAATCTTTCCAACCACCATACTAATAAGGGTCCGATGTTCATCGACGACGGACGCGTTCTTTAACGCTGTCAATAGGCCACTCAGCAGCTTTGCGTAGACAGAGGTTGTCGGCGGAGTGGTCAAACCTCCCTTCATGGAAGGTGGCCGCTCGCCCGATCCTGGAGCCTTAGAGGCCTCCAGAACCTTATCCGGCTCTGAGTCTCTTTGAGACGACACCTCGGTGTCGCGCCCAGACTTCAGAAAAGGAGTCCCCGGAGGCGTCTCTTTCGCCACAACATTCAAGCTCAATGAATCCTCCGATGAGGACTGTCCGGCAGGAGACCCCGCCGGGCTGTATGAAAGGTGGCGACAGTTAAAGCTATTATGCCCAGACGACCCTGGATACATAGGCGTATTCGGATTTCGGCTACTTACGACTTTCCCAGGGGCTGGGCCTCGGGATCCCACTCCGGGCTGTTATCGGCAGCCGGGGTGGATGCCTCCGGAGGGGAACCTCGCCCTCTCTTGGGTGATTCGGCCTCCAGGGACGGGGAAGCCGCACGCTTCTTCCCGCCTGCAGAGCGAGGCTCGTCCTCCTCTGCCTCCTCCTCTTCATCTTCGGAAGGAGCGTCGCTGGAGCCTTCGGATCTGTCCGAAGCCTCGCGACAGTGGAGGCCACTCCGGGTCTTCTTCACCTTCTTGGAGGCCTCCTTCTTGGGCGCCTTGTAGGGCGCATGGACCAGCATCTTCGTTAGAAGAGGTCCGGCCGGTTCTTCCGTTAGTGGGGCCGGACATTGTATCCGCTCCACCTTCTTTATCCAACCCTGAGGTCACGACGAGACACGATTAGAATTGTCCCTCAGGACATGCAAACTGAAGCATGGATGGACATGGCGTGGCTGTGACTTACTGGGCTTGGAGAATGGGATAATTGATACCCCCGATCCTTGGTGGAATCCGGCCATTTGCCGGACCTGAAGAGCACCTTCCATATATCCTCGTGGGAGGAATCGTATAGCTCCCGGAGGGTTTGGTGCTCGGCTGGGTCGAACTCCCACAAGGTGCAGGCTCGACGCTGGCAAGGGAGAACTAGGTGAACTAGCATCACCTGGACCGCG
This sequence comes from Triticum aestivum, assembly GCF_018294505.1. Classification (NCBI taxonomy): domain Eukaryota; kingdom Viridiplantae; phylum Streptophyta; class Magnoliopsida; order Poales; family Poaceae; genus Triticum; species Triticum aestivum. The sequence continues at coordinate 496,791,243 of NC_057810.1, forward strand.
TCAACAAGTTTGACATCCTTGCTAACCATACTCTGAATGCGCGTCTGGAGCAGTGACATCTCATCGGACGAGCACCAGTTCGGGCCCTTCTTGGGCCAGGACATGAGCCGAAGTGGAGCTCCGGATCTGAACTCAGGAGCTGCAGCCCACTCTTCGCCGCGTGGTTCGGTGATATAAAACCCCTACTGCTGCCACTCCTTGACGGAGTCGTTGAAAGTGCCCTTCGGCCAAACTACCTTGGGCATCTTTCTAACCATGGCGCCGCCACACTCGGCGCGTTCACCACTCACCACCTTGGGCTTCACATTGAAAACCTTTAGCCACAGGCCGAAGTGAGGCAGAATCCGGAGGAAGGCCTCGCATGCGACAATGAACGTCGAGATATTGAGAAAGGAATTGGGGGAAAGATCATGGATATCAACCCCATAGTAATACATGACTCCACGTACAAATGGGTGGAGGGGAAACCCAAGCCCACGGAGAAAATGGGGAAGGAACACGACTCTCTCGTGAGGCTCCGGAGTAGGGACAACCTATCCCGCCTGTGGGAGACGATGGCCGATCTTCTTGGCCAGATACCCGGCTTCCCGGAGCCTCTTGATATCCTTCTCCCGGATAGTAGAGGCCATCCATTTGCCTCTTGCTCCGGATCTGGACATCTTCGGAAAACCTCTCTTCGATGGAGAAGTAGAGCGCTTGGGCGTTAGGGCTCGAGCAGAGGGAAATGAGTTAGCGGAAGAAGAAGGCGTGGGTAAAAGAGAAAGAGACCTTGTCTCTTTATAAGAGAAGGTAAGAGCTTTTTGTGCCTCCCCACTTGCCTGGTGGAGCCTACTCACCTCCCACTTACCGCAATTGGCAGTGCAGTTGGATTACCCGTACCCGTATTGATGAGAATCCCGTGATAAGGGGACACGATCTTCGCTTCAACAAGACGTGCTAAGGAAACCGCCTCGCAATATACGCTGAGGTTGGGCATTGTCAGCTGAAGTGTGTTTCTCTCTATGGTGGTATGTGAAGATCATTTTGCAGATCCGGACACGGCCTACATGTTCGATAAATAACCTTGGAGTATTCAGGGGAGGAACCCGCCTTACAATGCCGAAGACAAGACTGCGCACCGGACTCATCGTCATTGAAGCCTGGTTCAGGGGCTACTGAGGGAGTCCTGGATAAGGGGGTATCCGGACAGCAGGACTATATGAATCGTCAGGACTATAGAAGCGTCAAGATACAAGACTCAAGACTTCGGCTCGTGTCCGGATGGGACTCTCCTTTGCATGGAGGACAAGCTTGGCGATCCGGATATTATGTTTCCTTCCTTGTGACCGACTCCATGTAAACCCTAGCTCTCCGGTGTCTATATAAACCGGAGAGGATGGTCCTTAGAAGGCCGATCACAATTACAATCATACCATCATAGGCTAGCTCTTAGGGTTTAGCCTCTACAATCTCGTGGTAGATCTACTCTTGTACTACACATATCTTCAATATTAATCAAGCAGGAAGTAGGGTTTTACCTCCATCGAGAGGGCCCGAACCTGGGTAAACATTGTGTCTCTTGCTTCCTGTTACCATCAGCCTAAGACGCACAGATCAGGACCCCCTACCCGAGATCCGCCGGTTTTGACACCGACAGTCATGGCCGCCACCCCATCATCGTCCTGCGTGGCCGCTAGCCCATCGTGGACGGCCGGGATCATCGCTTGCTCCTCCACCATCGCTCGCAGGAGGGAGGCGGAGGTGGAGGCCCACATGTGCGGCAGCGACCTTGCGTGCCACATCGAGATACTGCGGGAGGAGGAGGATCGCCTCGTTGAGCATGCAAAGAGCCTTACTGTTGCCGTGGCTGCGGCACACGCTGACGCAGAGGTGAGGAATCAGGAGATCTACGAGGAGAACCACCGCTTCGAGAGGGGTCGTTTGGAGCGGCAGAGGGCATTTGAGGTGAGCGCTGCTGAAGGTGCAACAGCGGCAGGCACTATCTTGTAGTTGTCCAGCTTGTCGGTAGCCTCTTCCTCCTCTTCCTCTTACTGAGCGTGCTCGGCAGAGGAGAGGCTACCGGAAGTAGTAGAAAGCCCCTGCGTAGTAGTATTTAGGGGCTCTTTTGTTCAGTTCATCTGACTATAGATGTGGTGGAACTGTACAATGTACTTAAAATTAGCTAGTATATATAGTTGAACTAACTATTTCAGTACGTGGTTGGCAACAATGGGGGGAAAGTTTGGTCGGTTCAGTTGTAAAGTTGAACTGTTTGTATAAATTAAGCATGATTGATTAATCTATGAATGAGATCTATGCTTAATTACTGAATTTTAGTTTTAAAAATTAGATAGTGCTAGTGATTTTTAGCTGAATATTTTGAGAAATCGCAGTGTTACAAGGATTGACAAATGGAAATGTTACTAGATCAACAAATGTCAATCTTTCCAGTTTGACAAATGGCAATGTACCCAATATGACAGATACAAATCTTACCAAATTGTCTGTACGTGGTTGCACACGGGTCATCCGAAAAAACCTTTTGCGTTGAAGGAAGGTAGAAATCCCGCTTTTCATACCTTATTCAATCTGAACCGTTTGCGTTGAAGAGATGCACAAATCTTGCACAACGAATTTTCCCTTGGCTTACTGTAGAACACCACAACTCTCAATTTTCATACAGGTGCTCTATCTAAAACGTTTGCGATTAAGAGCTGCACAAATCCTGCTCAGCAAATTTTCCCTTGGCTTACTGGGGAAGCTGTTAGTGTACATATGGGTGTTCTATCTAAAACGTTTGCGATGTTGAGTGGCAGCTAGCTATTTCAAAATGCCTTTGTTGAATGTTGTTCAAGTGCGCCTTCTCCCAAAATGGACATGAAAATTACCACAGCATGTTGGGTGTCATTCCATGATAGCATGCCAAGTTTCATGAATTTCAGACGAGTTTTGGATTTACTAGAATTTAAAAACAAAGTATCTCAATGTTTTGCCGACAGTCAATAGTGCTGATGTTTGAAATTCATTCCCATTTCTTGCATGGGACCTAAGCATGCACCCAAGGACACATATTTGATTTTTCAACCAATTTATATGCACTAGAGCATGTGAATGTAGTTCAAATCTGAACTATACACATAAAGTGCCTAGAAAACCAAGTATATATATATAAATGTTCAAACGAACCCCCCAAAATTCCAAAATTGAACACAACACTCCTGTTGTTCTATGTTGACACTAGAAAAATTTTAAAAGCAATAACAGGCAACGAGTATCGTTTCGTCACCAAAGGTGGCAAGTTCCCTATCGAAAACATCAAGCTTGTTGTGAGAAGCTCTGGTATGTGAGAAGCTTATACCCAAACTTGCCCTAAATGGGACAAAAAATTTACCATGGCATGTCGGGTGCCATTCCATGATAGCATGCCAGGTTTCACGAATTTCATATGAGTTTTGGACTTACTAGAATTTATAAACTAGGTATCTCATTGTTTGCAGTCGAGTGACGATCGCAGGGTGTTTGACATTCATTCCCATTTCTTGCATGGGACCAAAGCATGCAACTAAGGACACATATTTGAATTTTCAACCAATTTATATGCATTAGAGCATGCGCATGTAGTTCAAATTTGAATTATGCACATAAATGCAATGAAAACTCAATTGATGCATAAGAAATGTGCTAACGAACCCCAAAAATTCCAAAATTTAACACAACACTCATGTTGTTCTATGTTGACACTAGAGAAAAAAATTAAATGAAGAAGAGGCAATGGCTATTGTTTCGTCCAGAAAGGTGAAACGTTCCCTACCGAAACCATCAGGCTTGTTGTGAGAAACTCTGGTTTGTGAGAAGCTTATACCCAAACCTGCCCCAAATGGGACCAAAAATTTACGACGGCATGTTGATGCCGCTCCATGATAGCATGCCATGTTTCATGAATTTCAGAAGATTTTTGGATTTACTGGAATTTCAAAATCAGGTATCTCAATGTTTGTGGCCGAGTGACGGTGGCAGGGTGTTTGACATTCATTCCCATTTCTTGCATGGGACCTAAGCATGAGACCAAGGAGACAGATTTCAATTTTCAACCAATTTATATGCATTAGAGCATGTGCATGTAGTTCAAATTTGAATTATGCACATAAATGCATTCAAAGGTCAATTATTGCATAAAAATGTCGAAACAAACCCCGAAAAATTTCAAAATTTAACACAACACTCCTGTTGTTCTATGTTACCACTAGAGCAAAAATTGAAATCGAGAAGAGGCAACGGATATTGTTTCATCCATAAAGGTGAAACGTTCCCTACCGTAACCATGAGACTTGTTGCGAGAAGCTCTGGTTTGTGAGAAGCTTATACCCCAACCTGCGCCAAATCGGACAATATTTTTACCACTTCATGTTGCTGCCGTTCCATGATAGAATGTCAAGTTTCATGAATTTCAGACGAGTTTTCGATTTACTAGAATTTTCAAACCATGTCTCTCAGTGTTAGCGGCCAAGTGACGGTGGCAAAGGTGTTTGACATTCATTCCCATTTCTTGCATGGGACCTAAGGTTGCAACCAAGGACACACATTTGATTTTTCAACCCATTTATATGCACTAGAGCATGTGCATGTAGTTCAAATTGGAATTATGCACATGAATGCATAGAAAACTCAGTTAATGTATAAAAATGTCCATGCGAACCCTGAAATATCCCAAAAAGTTGCAAACACTCATGTTATTCTATGTTGACACGAGAAATTTTTTGAAAGTAAGAAGATGCAACAATATCATTTCGTCCCCCAAGGTGGCACGTTCCCTACTGAAACCATCATGTTTGTTGTCAGAGAAGCTCTGGTTTGCGAGAAGATTATACCATAACCTGGCCAAAATGGGACAATATTTTTTTTACCCCAGCACCTTGATGCTGTTCCATGATAGCATGCCAAGGTTCATGAATTTCAGACGAGTTTTGTATTTACTAGAATTACAGAAGCAAGCACCTCAACGTTTGCCGGAGAGCCATGGTGTCGTGGTGTTTGAAATTCATCCCCATTTCCTGAATGGGACGTAAGCATCAACCCGTGGCCACATATATCATTTTATAACCCATTGTCATGCACTGGAGCATGTGCATGTGGTTTAATTTTGAATTGTGCACCTGAAATACCTAGAAAACCAAGTTACCGTATAAAAATGTCCAAACGAACCATGAATAATTCCAAAAAAATTGACGACACACATATAGTTGCATGTTCACTAGAGATAGAAGTTGTAGCAATTCAAACACATCCTTTGCAGCTATGACCCCATTATGTAATTCAAATCAAGATGAAAAATCAAGTAGATCCCACACAGTTTATTATCACCAACCGTGTGAGATGCAGTACAAAATATCCTGGAGCATCGTCGGTGTATAGTATGCCTATGGCTTACACGAGAAGGTTCGTCGGCTACAGTCCACAGCCGGCTTGTCAAGCACACTAGCTTGCCCCCAAATATCATTTCACTATTCAATTGTCACCTGCGAAAGATGGGGACATGGACTAGCGTCTCGTGGTCAACTTCGGCAGCCCACTCCAGCAAGAGTGCGGCCGCCACCGCCAGCCACATGCTAACAAGCTTCGTGAGGGCGACTGGAATCTGCGACCGGGAGGCCAAGGTAGCCCAAACAGTCGTTGTTGTTTCTCAAGCGGCAGGAGCAAAATCTGCCTCGGGGATAGCAACTGGCGAGAGCGGCACACTAGCTGTCTGTTCTGCAGCAGCGGCCTTAGCCCTGATGGAGGCCGCCCACGACCATGTCGAGGCCGCCCACGCCCAGCTCATGGTGGTCACTGCATAAATCGAAAGAAGCTTCTCTGACAATGATACGTCCATTTTGCATCATGCTTTTATATCGATATTTATTGCATTATGGGCTGTTATTACACGTTATGTCACAATACTTATGCCTATTCTCTCTTATTTTACAAGGTTTACATGAAGAGGGAGAATGCCGGCAGCTGGAATTCTGGCGGGAAAAGGAGCAAATATTAGATACCTATTCTGCACAACTCCAAATGTCCTGAAACTCCACAAAAGTTATTTTTGGATTTAATAAAAAATAATGAGCGGAAGAAATACCAGAAGGGGCCACCCACTGTCCAAGAGGGTGTGGGGTGCGCCCCCTGCCTCGTGGGCCCCCTGGCAGCCTTTCGGTGACCATCTTCTGCTATATGAAGTCTTTTACCCTCAGATTGGTACTTGTGGGTTGCTAGTAGTGTTGATTACTCCTTGTAGTTGATGCTAGTTGGTTTATTCGGTGGAAGATCATATGTTTAGATCCTTAATGCATATTAATACCCTCTGATTATGAACATGAATATGCTTTGCGAGTAGTTACGTTTGTTCCTAGGGACATGGGTGAAGTCTCGCTATAAGTAGTCATGTGAATTTGGTATTCGTTCCATATTTTGATGAGATGTATGTTGTCGCTCCTCTAGTGGTGTTATGTGAACATGGACTACATGACACTTCACCATCGTTTGGGCCTAGAGGAAGGTATTGGGAAGTAATAAGTAGATGATGGGTTGCTAGAGTGACAGAAGCTTAAACCCTAGTTTATGAGTTGCTTCGTAAGGGGCTGATTTGGATCCATATGTTTCATGCTATGGTTAGGCTTACCTTAATACTTCTTTTGTAGTTGCGGATGCTTGCAATAGGGGTTAATCATAAGTGGGATGCTTGTCTAAGAAAGGGTAGTACCCAAGCACCAGTCCACCCACATATCAAATTATCAAAGTAACGAACGTGAATCATATGAGCGTGATGAAAACTAGCTTGACGATAATTCCCATGTGTCCTCGGGAGCGCTTTTCTCTATATAAGAATTTTTCCAGGCTTGTCCTTTGCTACAAAAAGGATTGGGACACCTTGCTGCACATTATTTACTTTCATTTCCTGTTACCCGTTAAAAATTACCTTATCACAAAACTACCTGTTACTGATAATTTCGGTGCTTGCAGAGAATACCTTACTAAAAACTGCTTGTCATTTCCTTCTGCTCCTCATTGTGTTCGACACTTACTTATCGAATGGACTACGATAGATCCCCTACACTTGTGGGTCATCAGACAACGGTCGGAAACCCACGACTGAAGAGTTGGCAATCACCGAGAGCGTTCGAGCAACCGATCGTTCTTGCGCGGCATACCATGCCACGACGGAGCCCGTCAAAGCCCAGATGGCGGCCGGCCACGCCCAGATCATGGCAGCCTTTTTCAAAGAGATGGCGGACACAGATGGCGATATGCTTGCCAAGTATGGTGCAATGGATGGCATGGAGCCCCTTCCCGAGTCGACCGTCGGGCGTGAGCTGGACATGGAGGAGGCTGCGGAGATTGACGAGCACCAGCGGTAGTAGTACTCTTTGTTTTGTTTAATTAAGAGCATCAGTCTTTAGTTTGTTAGAGTAATGTTTAGGCCAGCTAGCTCTGTTTAATTGCCGAACTTGCTTGATTAAGAAGTGTGGGTGTGCTGTAGTCTCCTTTGTGTACCCAAATTATGCAATGACGTGGATGAACACTGTAACTAGGGAAATTGGAACCAAAATTTTTGACGTTCAAACTCATTGCACACGGGTTAAGCTATCTGACTCGTTTGTGATGTTCACATATAGTAAACAGTTCTGAATAAGGGACCGTGTATGATGACACTTTGCGCGCCATTTTTTCGATGAAGCGATTCCAATTTTTTGGCTTCCGTGGAAATATCTACCTCCCGTCCCCGTCCCCCTTACCAAAAGCCACATTTCCCCTGTTTCTGCCTTCCTTTCCAAGTAGAAACCTTCACTCCTTGCTTGCAGCGCCGCCCCCTCGCCGGCGACCCTCCTTCACGCTGCTCGGCCTCGCCTATCTAGGAAGGTAATCCACACCCAACCCTCATCCTCCTCCTCCTTCCACATCCCACATGCCCCGATTTCCGGCATGAGCATGACACCTTCCACCAAAATCACTGCCCCCTCCACCAAATAAGTTCCGACCTAAGCCATGGTGCACGCAGTATAGCCAGGATCTCAAGGAGCATTTGGCAGCGGAGAAGCAAATCGTGGCCACACACATGGATAAGATCACAATGGCTACCATTCGTGCTGACCCCAGATCTTGGAGGAGCACCTTGCCATTTGCTAGCTATGTCGGTTAAGCATGCTCGGTTTAGCCGTTACGTGTGCTGCTCCTGCCTTTCCTTAAGAAATTATAGTGAATTGTGCTATCTACTTTTACCATGCAATCTGTTGCTCTAGTGTATATGTTCTATATGTCGTGCAATGTGGTGCTCACTTATTAACTGTTTGGTTAATTATTTGTCGTGTTCAGTTAACTGTTTGGTTCAATTCTGCAAATGTGATGTTCAATTCTTCATGGTGCAATTTTGTATTGTCATCCATGTGAGAAATAAATCATTTTTTTACAAAATACATGAGAAACAAATCCAATTGCTATATTTCCAAGTTGTCAAGCATGCTTGGTTTGGTTAATTGTTTAATCTTCTAGTATGTTATACATTGTGCAATTTGGTGCTCAGTTAATGTCTAGTTCATTTGTTGTGGTGTTTAGTTAACTGTTTGGATCCATTCTGTGATGCGATGTTCAATTGTTGTGGGTGTATTCTGTTGTTGTATACCATGTGAGAAATAAATTGAATTTGGCTATACTAAATACATGAGAAATGAATACAATTGCTATATTTCCAAGTTGCTAAGCATGCTTGGTTTGGTTAACTGTCTGATCTTTTATTAGGAGTATGTTATATTGTTCAATGTGGTGCTCAGTTAATGTTTGGTTCATTTGTTGTGGTGTTTAGTTAACTGCTTTGTTCAATTCTGCAATGCAATGTCCAATTGTTGTGGGTAGAATTTTGTATTGTTGTGATGTGAGGAATAATCGAATATTGTTGCACTTAATGATGCTTTGTTTGGACAAATGAGTTTTCCATGTGGCTTGAATTAATCTGACGAATCTGCAATGTGCTTATTTTTCATCAACATATTTTACTAATAGCATGCGGACCCTCACTTAACCTGATCATTAGATACCTTATATGTGTTGTAGGGAAGCAATGGGAAGCACTGAGGTTTACAGTCGAGGTTTGCACATGCATGGTCCTTTGTCTAGTAGCACATTATTGTGCAATTGTAGGAACAATTCTAATACTTAGGTTTTAAACAATTTGGTCTTGCACATGTAGGTCCTACTGTCAGAGGTTTTGACCCACTGTTCGACCCTTTTTGCATATGGGGAAATGAGTTGTCCATGAATATGAGTCAAGTCAAGAAACTCAGAAAGATTGTTAGGATAAGGAAATTAGCGACAAAAAACAACAAGATCTCTGTCTGCACCATGAAGAAGACATTGGTTCATTATAGGATGGTACTAACTATTATACCTTGTCTTTTTATTCATTTGACCCATTTCCAATATAGAGAAGATATTTATGCACATCCTTGTTTTCAGGCCTTTCCAAAATAGTTCACTGATGATTACCTCTCAAACCACCTATATGGACATGAGGCGAGGAAGGTATTCATACAACATCCACGGTTCAATATTGAAGTGTTCCTCAAGAGGATGAAGGATATACGGTCAATCATCCACATGCACTGGCCTAAAGTTGCAAAGACCTTCAACATCAATGAAGGCTCAATATTCGCCTTCCGCTTCAGCAGTTTTCCCGATGAGATGCATCTGTCTATGTACCGTCTATGCTGCTAATTTCGAAAGGTTCTAGATGTTGCATGTGAAACTTGGTGCTGGTGCAGTTGTGTAATGGGGTAGCTGAGTGCTAAAGCTAGCAATATCATGTTGTACTCTGATGTATTTCAATTATGAAATCATGCTTCCTTAATATGGGAATGACATATATTCTGTGTTTAATATGAATGTTGCTACCTCTTGAGCATGCGTTGGTTTTCCCTTGAAGAGGAAAGGGTGATGCAGCAAAGTAGTGTAAGTATTTCCCTCAGTTTTTGAGAACCAAGGTATCAATCCAGTAGGAGGCTACACAAAAATCCCTCGTACCTGCACAAACAAATAAGAACCTTACAACCAACGCGATAAAGGGGTTGTCAATCCTTTCACGGCCACTTGCAAAAGTGAGATCTGATAGAGATAATAAGATACATATTTTTGGTATTTTTATGATATAGATTGGAAAGTAAAGATTGCAAACTAAAATAGATCAGAAACTTATATGATGGAAAATAGAACCGGGGACCATAGGTTTCACTAGTGGCTTCTCTCAAGATAGAATAAGTATTACGGTGGGTGAACAAATTACTGTCGAGCAATTGATAAAAAAGTGCATAGTTATGATAATATCTAGGCATGATCATGTATATAGGCATCACGTCCGTGACAAGTAGATCGAAACGATTCTGCATCTACTACTATTAGTCCACACATCGACCGCTATCCAGCATGCATCTAGAGTATTAAGGTCATAAGAACAGAGTAATGCATTAGGCAAGATGACATGATGTAGATGGATAAACTCAAGCAATATGATATAAACCCCATCTTTTTATCCTCGATGGCAACAATACAATACGTGCCTTGCTGCCCCTGCTGTCACTGGGAAAGGACACCGCAAGATTGAACCCAAAGCTAAGCACTTCTCCCATTGCAAGAAAGATCAATCTAGTAGGCCAAACAAAACTGATAATTCAAAGAGACTTGCAAAGATAAAAAATCATATATAAAAGAATTCGGAGGAGATTCAAATATTATTCAGAGATAATCTTGATCATAAACCCATAATTCATCGGATCTCGACAAACACACCACAAAAAGTATTACATAGAATAGATCTCCAAGAAGACCGAGCAGAACTTTGTATTGAGATCCAAAGAGAGAGAAGAAGCCATCTAGCTAATAACTATGGACCCAAAGGTCTGAGATAAACTACTCACACTTCATCGGAGAGGCTATGGTGTTGATGTAGAAGCCCTCCGTGCTTGATTCCCCCTCCGGTGGATTGCCCAAACAGGCCCCAAGATGGGATCTCACGGGTACAGAAGGTTGTGGCTGTGGAAATAGGGTTTCGTGGTGCTCTCGGATGTTTTCAGGGTATATGAGCATATATAGGCGAAAGAAGTCGGTCAGGGGAGCCACGAGGGGCCCACGAGGGTGGGGGCGCACCTACCCCCCTGGGCGCGCCTTCCTGCCTCGTGGCCGCCTCGTTGCTTCTTTGACGTCCACTCCAAGTCTCCTGGATTGCGTTTGTTCCAAAAACGACTCTCCCGAAGGTTTCATTCCGTTTGGACTCCGATTGATATTCCTTTTCTACGAAACACTGAAATAGGCAAAAAAAAACAGCAATTTGGACTAGGCCTCTGGTTAATAGGTTAGTCCCAAAAATAATATAAAAGTGTATAATAAAGCCCATTAAGCATCCAAAACAGATAATATAATAGCATGGAACAATAAAAAAGTATAGATACATTGGAGACGTATCAAATGTCAATTAGTTTAAGAAATGGATTATTAATAATAGGGGAATTATCCTGCTAATTTGTTTTTGCTATTGCAAACGGTTATTGAGAAAATGCCGTGGGCGATGACCTAAGGCAACACACACAGTTTCTAGGAATAACCCGTGTTCGATCGATGAGCAATCACACACGACATTCTCTTCAAAATTGTTTGCGTTAGGCCACCTTGCACAAACATTTACCGCATAAAAGTTGTGTGTGATGGATAGCCTTTGCCACACAGTTTCTTCTATGCACCGTGCGTGATGCATTCAATAACGCGAATAATAAAATTATTAATATTGTGTGCGATGGGAATGCCATCACAAACGATTTAATGGGGAAAATTGTGTGGGATGTACATACTAATGGAAACTTATTCCTTGGATGGACTATATGGAATGTACGTACGAACGGAAACATTTAGCGGGGGATGACTGTGGGATGTACTTACGACCGGAAATGATTTCGCCTGTATAATTGTATTTTTTTAGCACTACTATACGTATAACCGTACTTGCTTGCTCACCGGTCGCACACGACCTCATTTTGCCGAGCGTGTGTGCCAGGAGGGCGTATCCCCGACAGTTTTTGGGTCGTGTGGGAAGGGCCCCCTATCACACGCACTCACTTGTCAACAGTTCCAAATACCGCCACAGAAAGGGGTTTAAAACCATTTGTATAGCACCGACGTGTACCAGTGGTAGGGTTTTGACATTCATTCCCATTTCTTGCATGGGACCTAAGCATGCAACCAAGGACACAGATTTGAATTTTCAACCAATTTATATGCATTAGAGCATGTGCATGTAGTTCAAACTTGAATTGTGCTCATAAATGCATTGAAAACGCAATTAATGCATAAAAATGTCAAAATGAACCCTCAAAAATCCCAAAAATTGACACAACACTCATGTTGTTCTATGTTGACACAAGAAATTTTTTGAAAGCAATAAGAGGCATTGGATATCGTTTTGTCCCCAAAGGTGGAATGTTCCCTACAGAAACCATCAGGCTTGTTGTGAGCACCTCTGGTTTGTGAGAAGCATATGCCCAAACCTGCCCGAATGGGACAAAAAAATTACCACGGCATGTTGATGCCGCTCCATGATAACATGCCCAGTTTCATGAATTTAAGATGAGTTTTGGATTTACTAGAATTTAAAAACCAGGTATCTCAATGTTTGCGGCTGAGTGACAGTGGCAGGGTGTTTAACATTCATTCACATTTCTTGCATGAGACCTAAGCATGCAACCGAGGACACATATTTTAATTTTCAACTAATTTATATGCATTAGAGCATGTAACTTTAGTTCTAATTTGAATTATGCACATGAATGCATAGAACACTCAGTTAATGTATAAAAATGTCCAAGCGAACCCCGAAAAATCCCAAAAATTGAACACCACTCGTGTTGTTCTATTTTGACATGAGAAACATTTTGTAAGTAAGAAGAGGCAACATAGATCGTTTCCTCCCCCAAGGTGGCGCATACCCTACTGAAACCATCAGGGTTGTTGTGAGAGAAGCTCTGGTTTGCGAGAAGGTTATACCCACACCTGCCCCAAATGGGACAATATTTTTACCACGGCATGTCTCTGCCATTGCATGATATCATGTCAAGTTTCATGAATTTCGTACGAGTTTTCGATTTACTAGAATGTTAAAAGCATGTATCTCAATGTTAGCGGGTGAGCGATAGTGTCAGGGTGTTTGACATTCATTCTCATTTCTTGCATGTGACCTAAGCTTGCAACCGAGTACAAACATTTGATTTTGCAACCCATTTTTATGGACTGGAGCATGTCCTTCAATTTTGAATTGTGCACCTGAAATGGCTAAAAAACCAATTTAATGTATAAATTTTCCAAACGAACCCTGAATAATTCCAATTTTTTTACCACACACATATAGTTGCATGTTCTCTGCAAATAAAAGGTATAGCAATTCAAACACCGTCCATTGCCGCTGTGACCCCATTATGTAATTCAAATCAAAATTAAAAATCAAGTAGATCCCACACAGTTTATTATCACCAACCATGTGAGATGTAGTACAAAATATCCTAGAGCACCATCGGTGTATAGTACGCCTATGGCTTACGCGAGAAGGTGCGTCGGCTACAGTCCACAGCCAGCGTGTCAAGCACACTAGCTTGCTCCCCAAATATCATTTCACTGTTCAATCGTCACCGGTGAAAGATGGGGACGTAGACCCGCGTCGTGAGGGCAACTTTGGTGGCCCACTCCAGCGAGAGCGCGGCCACAGCCGCCATGCGCGTGCTAACAAGGTGCGTGAGCGCGGCCACAATCTGCGACTGGGCAGCTATGGCAGCCCAAACGGCCGCTGTTGCTTCTCAGGTGGCGTCAGCAACATCTGCCTCGAGGATAGCAGCTGGCGAGAGTGGCACAACAGCTGTCCGTTCCACAACGACGGCCTTAACCCTGATGGAGGCTGCCCATGCCCATCTCGTGGCGGCCACCGCAAAAATCAAACGAATCTTCTCAGACAACGATTGGCCACCGACGACCGAAGAGGTGGCAGTTGACAATAGCGTTCGAGCAGCCGTCCGTTCCTCTACCGCATACCTTGTGACGACGGAGCCCGTCCAAGCCCCGATCGCGGCTGCCCACGCCCAGCTCGTGGCGGCCTTTTCCAAAGAGATGGCAGACGCGGATGGCAACATGCTTGCCGAATATGGTGCGATGGATGCCATGGAGCTCCTTCCCCATGAGACCGTCGAGCGCGAGCAGGACATGGAGGAGGTGGCGGAGATCGACGAGCACCTGCCGTAGTAGTACTCTGTTTTTTTAATTAAGAGTGCCGATTTTTAATTCATTAGAGTAATGCTTAGGCCAGCTAGCTCTGTTTAATTGTTGAACTAGCTCGATTAAGAAGTGTGTGTGTGCTGTAGTCTCCTTTGTGTACCCAAATTATGCCATAACGTGCATGAGCACTATAACCAGGGAAATTGGAACCAAAATTTTTTACGTTCAAACTCATCACACATGGGTTAAGCTATCTGAATCGTTTGTGATGTTCACATATTGTACACAGTTCTGAATAAGGGACCGTGTATGATAACACTTTGCGCGCCAGTTTTTTCGCTGAAGCGATTCCAAATTTTCGGCTTCCACGGAAATATCTACCTCCCGGCCCTTCCCCTTACCAAAAGCCACATTTCCCCTATTTCCGCCTTCCTTTCCAAGTTGAAACCTTCACTCCTTGCTTGCAGCGCTGACCCCCTCACCGGTGAGCCTCCTTCACGCTGCTCGGCATCGTCTATCCAGGCAGGTAATCCACATCAGACCCCCATACTCCTCCTCCTTCCACATCCCACATGCCTCGACCGCCGACGCGACACCTTCCACCCAAATCACCGACCCCTCCACCAAATAAGCGTCGCCCTAATCCATGGTGCACGCAGTATAGCCAAGAGCTCAAGGAGCATTTGGCAGCGGAGAAGCAAATCGTGGACGCACGCACAGATGAGGTCACGATAGCTACCATTCGTACCGACCCCCAGATCTTGGAGGAGCACCTTGCCATTTTCTAGCTACGCCGGTTAAGCATGCTCGGTTTACCCGTTGTGTGTGCTGCTCCTGCCTTTCCTTAACAAATTCTAGAGAATTGTGCTATCTATTTTTACCATGCAATCTGTTGCTCCTGTGTATATGTTATATATGTCATGTAGTGTGGTGCTCACTTATTAACTGTTTGGTTAATTAGTTGTCATCTTCAGGTAACTTTTTGCTTCAATTCTGCAAATGTGATGGTCAATTCTTCAGGCTGCAATTTTGTATTGTCTTCCATGTGAGAAATAAATCGAATTTATCTTTACAAAATACATGAGAAACAAATACAATTGGTATATTTACAAGTTATCAAGCATGCTTGGTTTGGTTATACATTGTGCAATGTGGTGCTCAGTTAACGTTTGGTTCATTTGTGGTGTGGTGTTTAGTTAACTGTTTGGTTCAATTCTGCAATGCGACGTTCAATAGTTGTGGGTGCATTCTGTTATTGTATACCATGTGAGAAGTAAGTCGAATTTGGATGTACTAAATACATGAGAAACAAATACAATTGCTATATTTCCAAGTTGTTAAGCTTGCTTGGTTCAGCTAACTGTCTGATCTTCTATTAGGAGTATCTTATATTGTGCAATGTGGTGCTCACTTAATGTTTGGTTGATTTGTTGTAGTGTTTAGTTAACTGCTTGGTTTAATTCTGCAATGCGATGTCCAATTGTCGTGGGTGGAATTTTGTATTGTTGTGCATGTCAAGAATACATCGAATTTGGCTGCACTTAATAAATGAGAAACATATACAAGTGCTATATTTCCTAATTCTTAATCATGCATAGTTTGGATAAATGGGATTTCCATGTGGCTTGAATTAATCTGATGAATCTGCAATGTGCCTATTTTTCATCAACATATTTTACTGATAGCATGCAAACTCTTACTTAACCTGATGACTAACTACCTTATATGTGTTGCAGGGAAAAATGGGAAGCACTACGGTTTACAATCAAGGTTAGCATGTGCATGGCCCGTTGTCTAATAACACATTATTGTGCAATTACAGGAACCATTCTAATATTTAGGTTTTTAACAATTTGGTCTCGAACATGTAAGTCCTGTTGTTAGAGGCTTTGACCCACTGTTCAACCCTTTTTGCATATGGGGAAATGAGTTGTCCACAAATATCAATCAACTCAAGAAACTCAGAAAGATTGCTAGGGTAAAGAAATTAGCGACAAAAAACAACAAGATCTTTGTTTGCACAATCAAGAAGACGGCAGTTCACTACAAGGTGGTACAAACTATTGAACCTTGCCTTTTTTTATTCCTTTCCCCATTTCCAATATAGAGAAGATATCTATGCACATCCTTGTTTTTAGGCCTTTCCAAAGCAGTTCACTGATGATTACCTCTCAAACCACCTCTATGGTCAGGAGGCGAGGAAGATTTTCATACAACACCCACAGTTCAATATTGAAGTGTTCCTGAAGAGGATGAAGGATGGACGGTCAATCATCCAGAGGCACTGGCCTACAGTTGCAAATACCTTCAGCATCAATGAAGGCTCAATATTCGCCTTCCGCTTCCGCAGTTTTCCCGATGAGATGCATATGTACCGTCTATGATGCTAATTTCGAAAGGTTCTAGATGTTGCATGTGAAACTTGGTGCTGGTGCAGTTGTGTAATGGGGTAGCTGAGTGCTGAAGCTATATCATGTTGTACTCTGATGTATTTCAATTATGAAATCCTGCTTCCTTAATATAGGAATGAAATATATTATGTGTTTAATATGAATGTCAATTAGATTAATAAATGGATTATTAATCATAGAGAAATTAACCTGATAATGGAGAATTAGCCTACTAATTGGTTTTTGCTATTGCAAACGGTTATTGAGAAAATACGGTGGGCGATGACCTAAGGCAACGTACACAGTTTCTAGGAATAAACCATGTTGGATCGATGAACAATCACACACGACATTCTCTTCAAAACTGTTTGCGTTAAGCCACCTTGCGCAAACGTTTACTGCATAAAAACTTTATGTGATGGACTACCTTTTGCCACAGAGTTTCTTCTATGCACCATGTGTGATGGGAACTCTATCACAAACGATTTAACAAGGAAAATTGTGTGTGATGTACCTACGAACAGAAACGTGTTCCTTGCAACAACTGTGTGCAATGTATATACGAATGGAAAAGTTTTGCGGGGACTGACTGTGTGGGATGTACTTACGACCAGAAATGATTTTGCTTGTATAATTGTATTTTTTAGCACTACTGTACGTATAACCATATTTGCTCGCTCGCCGGTCACACACGACCTCATTTTGCCGAGCATGTGTGCCAGGAGGGCATATCCCCAACGTTTTCTGGGTCGTGTGGGAAGGACCCCCCTATCACCCAGACTCACAAGGTGACGGTTCCAAACGCCGTCGCGGAATGGGGTTAAAAACCGTTTATATAGCACCTCGCTGTACCAATGGATTTTTCCGTTTATGGAACTTCTTTTGATGATTGTTTAAGCAAATTGATCGAGTTTTGCAGAGATGTGAAGAAACTATCTTTTCTTGAATTGAGAGAAATGCCACTTTATGGTTAATGAAGGTTTTGTCTTGGAGCATAAAATCTCCGAAAGAGGTATCGAAGTGGATAAAGCTAAAGTTGATGCTATTGAAAAAAATGTCGTGCCCTAAAGATATCAAAGGTATCAGATGTTTCCTTGGTCACGCTGGTTTCTATAGGAGATTTATTCAAGAGTTCTCTAAAATTTTCTAGGCCTCTTACTTATCTATTGCCAAAAGATGTTCCATTTTTTATGATGATTGTGTAGAAGCACTTGAAATCCTTACGAAAACCAATTTTTTCACCTATTGTTCAACCACCTGATTCGAACCTTCCCTTTGAAATTATGTGTGATGCTAGCGACTATGTTCTTGGTGCTGTTCTAGGACAAAGAGTTGATAAGAAATTAAATGTTATCCATTATGCTAGTAAACCTCTAGACAATGCTCAAAGAAACTACGCTACTACCGAGAAACAATTTTTTAGCAATTGTGTTGCTTGTGATAAGTTCAGATCTTATATTGTTGATTCTAAAGAAACTATTCACACTGATCATGCTGCTATTAAATATCTTAGGGAAAAGAAAGATGCTAAACCTAGACTCATCAGGTGGGTTCTCTTGCTACAAGAATTTTATTTACATATTATTGATAGAAAGGGAGCTGAGAACCTTGTAGCAGACAACTTTTCTAGGTTAGAAAATATTCTTGATGACCAACTACCTATTGATGATAGTTTTCCTGATGAACAATTAGCCGTCATAAATGCTTCTCGCATTACTTCATGGTATGCAGACTATGCTAATTATATTGTTGCTAAATTTACACCACCTAATTCACATACCAACAAAAGAAAAAGTTCTTCTATGATTTAAGACATTACTTCTGGGATGACCCACACCTTTATAAAGAAGGAGTAGATGGTGTTATTAGACATTGTATACCTGAGCATGAACAGAAAATAGATCCTACGGAGGTGTCACCCCGAGGCCTACGGAGGACACCATGCTGGTGACGGAACTACACACCAGGTACGACAATCTGGTATATTAGCTTACTGTTTTTAAGGATGCTCATAAGTTTGTCTTGTCTTGTGATGAATTTCAAAGAATTGGTTTTTTTGACACCTAAAACAGTAACAAAAGTTCTTACAGAGTCATAACCTTACATCCATCGCCATGAGAAAAGTGTGGAGGGGGTGTGGTAAAGAAGTAAAGGAAGTTTTGTTACACCACAAAAAGTGGGAAAAGTATTAAGCTAAGGGTGTACAAAAGACTGAAGAAAGGGGGAAATGCCTATGAATTATTCACTATTTATTGAACCATTTGATATTTGGTGGTTTGATTATATGGGACATTTTCCTTCCTGTAATGGGTATACACATATTTTCGTTGATGTTGATTACGTTACTAGGTGGGTAGAAGCTATTCCAACTAGTAGTGCTTAAAGAAGTTATTTCTAGAGGTTGGGAGTTCCTAGATATTTAATAACTGATGGTGGTTCACACTTTATTCATGGCTCTTTCCGTAAATTGCTTGCTAAGTATGATGTTAACCATAGAATTGCATCCCCTATCATCCTTAGTCTAATGATCAAGTAGAGTTAAGTAATAGGGAAATAAAATTGATCTTGCAGAAGACTATTAATAGATCTAGGAAGAATTGGTCTAAGAATCTTGATGATGCATTATGGGCCTATAGAACTGCTTATAAAAATCCTATGGGTATGTCTCTTTATAAAATGGTATATTGAAAAGCATGTCACTTACCTCTTGAACTAGAACAAACAGCTTATTGGGCAATTAAAGAACTTAATTATGATTTCAAACTTGCCGGTGAGAAGAGGTTATTGGACATTAACTCACTTGAGGAATGGAGAACCCAGGCCTATGAAAATGCCAAATTGTTTAAAGAAAAAAATTAAAAGATGGCATGAAAAAAGGATATAAAAGCGAGAATTCAATGTAGGTGACCATGTCTTGCTATACAATTCCTGTTTAAGATTTTTTGGATGAAAACTTCTCTCCATGTGGGAAGGTCCTTACATTATCAAGGAAATTTATCGTTCTGGTGCCATCAAGATCAACAATGCCGAAGGCAATAACCCGAAGGTGGTAAACATGCAAAGAATAAAACATTAAATCTCAGTTACTCCTATAAATGTTGAAACCAATATTATTAATACCATAACACCGGAGGAGTACATAAAGGAAACCTACTAGAACACGTCAGAACCCTGAAAAGGAGTAGGTATTTCATATGGTATGTAAACCGACTCCAAAAGTCTTCTAATGGCAATTTTAATCCGTTTTGGAATATTTAAAAAATTAGAAAAATAAAAGCAGTGTGAATAGTGCACGTGGAGGCGACAAGCCTCGGGGGTGCGCCCTACCCCCCTAGGCGTGCCTCCCAGGCTTATGGCCGCCTCGCGTGCCCTCCGGACTCCGTTTTCTTATAGAATACTTCTTTTGGTCGGTAAAAATTCATTATATAATCTCCCAAAGGTTTTGACCACCGCACCATGACAATATGCTCTGTTGTTGTTTTGAGCTATTTTTCTAACAGATCTAGATCGCCATGACGTCCTCAAGCGCTCCGAAGGACAAGTTCTTCGAGAAGGTCATCAACCACTACCTTGCGAAGGTGTTGCAACACCCTCAAAACATTGAGATGTGTGAGGGGGTACTGCACATCCGGGATGTTCAATGCCAAGGAAGACCGGAAGCGTGTAGACCATGCTCGAAGCAATGGAGTAGGAAATTATCAAGTGCAAGGGATGGTGGAACGCGCGGACTCAACGCCAATCACTCCATGATCACTGAATTTACCTGCGACCACAAGATGGATGCCAAGGACATCGGGGAGGCCATCTTCAACCTTCATGAAAAAATCTAGCACCTCCAAGCCCAGATCTATGACCTGCAGAACCAAAACTATGTGTATGAATACATATTTTAGAAGATGGGTGTCGGATTCAGGGCTCCACAGACCCAAGGAAAGTTCAACCTCTGGGGCGTGTACGAAGAACTCAACCTCTCCTGCCAACCAACGCGCTACTCTCACGGCCTAGCTCAATGAATGGGAAAGGAAATGGACGCGGCAGTTTACCCATGTTCGGGCCACCTTGCGGTGTAAGACCCTACTCCTGCTTTGTGGTAGATTGGCCTCGTGAGGGGCTAAGGATGAACTAGTACAGTGG
This sequence comes from Triticum aestivum, assembly GCF_018294505.1. NCBI lineage: Eukaryota > Viridiplantae > Streptophyta > Magnoliopsida > Poales > Poaceae > Triticum > Triticum aestivum. Next base: position 496,812,014 of record NC_057810.1, read on the forward strand.
AAGAACTACCTCAGGAGGCTCGTTCTTCTGCTTGTGGTAGCATAGGAGAGCTCTCCCTTTCTACGGTGGTGGCTAAGCTATATTTATAGTGGCCTCGGTCCTCTTCCCCCAAAACTTAGGTGGGTAACCCACAGTGACTGATTTTGAAGGGGGACAATTAGTACATCCTATCCTGATGAAAGGTGGTCTTCGCCTGCAAAGATTCTGGTCGTGACGCCGTGGTGGGCTCGGTGATGACATCTATCCTGCCACCCTGGCGACCTTGGTCTTGTTGCACGGGAATGAAACCTTTAGCTAATTCCTCGGGAGCCCGCGCCTGCACTTGCTTCCTTAGCACCAAAGGGGAAACCTACCACTCTGCGCCCGCTGGCGCTCGCCTAGCCTTGGTCGTCATGGCTTGTGTCACCTCGACTTCATGAGGTGAGCACTTGCATAGGAATCTCCGCTCCTTGGGAGGCCCCCTGGGGGGCACTCCCTCCGGAGGTATTGGTGTCGTCCGCCTCGCGAGGCTTGGCCCCTCACGAGGATCTTGTCTTGTTGATGCTGAAGACGGGCTGTACCAGGCCGCCGATGGAGCCACGCTGCAGGCCGCATGGAGCCACCCTGGTTCCCAGACACCAACACTAGCCCCCGGGCCCAAGGCGCGCACGTGCTTGGCTTCGAGGCAAAGCCAAAGGGCAAGGTGAAGCGCTGCGGGCCCCAATCGCCTGTGTATCGAGTCAACGTGTGGCGCTTGACAGGACGTGGGCGTCTCCACTTCCCCATGCTGCCTCGGCAACTGCACCGGGCTCTCAAAAAGGCATGTGCTCGCAGCCAAGCCTTCATTGCCTTCTCTTCGTCTTGCTTCGGATCCCCTTCCCTTCCTACCAAGAGTGCCCGGTCGCACACTCCGCCGGCCCTCAGCTCGTCCTCTATCACCGAGGCAGGGCACCTTGCCGTTGTGCTCCTGCTGACGACGAGGAACGACTACGACGGGAGGGAGACAGAGCTTCAGGTCGGCTCCACCAAGCGAGAAACCTTGGCGGGTACATTCTACCCCTTCTTCCTCCACAACATCTTCACAGGGCTCGTCCCTTCCTTCTCCAGGTTCTTCCTTCCCGTCCTCGACCATTACCAGATCCATGCTCATCACCTCCAGCCCAACTCCATCCTCCTTCTGTCAATCTTCGCATTCTCCCTCCGGAGGTATTTGTGGGGTGTTGCCCTCCGTTGCGCTGCTCCGCCACTTCTTCTCCCTCCGGACACACGATTCGACCCAGTGCTCGGGATGTGTCTCCTTTGTCACACCCCGCGGCAACGCGCTCATGAGGGCCGGGAACAAGGTCGAGGACTTTCGACGCAAGTGTATCTACATGGACACCAGGAGCCACCACGCTCGGCTGGAGCTGCCAACCAGGTTGCCGAAAAAGCTGGACCAGTGGGCTCACGAGAAGCTCACCGACCCCCGGGTGGCGCCCGTCCTGAGGTTGATGCAGGCGGACATGGACTCCTGGGCGCTAACAAGGGCCATGATCGCCAGGAAGTTCGTGACGCAACGCCTAGCCCACTCCAAGCAATCGTGCCCCATGTGGGACCTCAAGGGTGCAGAGGACGACCTTCGGCTACACTGAGGGAGCATGACAAGCTAGGAGCTGGGCAGGGCTGTGCGTCCCTTGCTTGAGAAGGACCCGTGCGGTCTCCTGGTGGCCCACCTTCCGCTGAATCACCGCAGCGATGGGGAGGCGCTGGCCTCCGCCATAACTGCCTTCAACAAGCTGGGGCTTGTGCCGCCCAGGCTTCCCAACTCCCCGGTGCCGGTGTACTCCGACGAGGACTCTGAGGAGGAGGGGGAAGAGGACTCAGAGGCGACCATGGAGGAAGTGGGGAGACTTCCCCTCCATTGCAGAGCGAGCTCCTCCGCGATCTCCCCGACAATGACGACACCGGGGAGCACTTGGTCGAAGGACCCCCACGCTCCGTCGGGGGTGCTACGATGTCCGGGGGGACCCCTCTACGGAGGCTGAGTCGAGTGACCTCAAAGAAGGGCGATGCAGCGTCACTTCCTCAGGGCGGCGTCGCTTCCTCGCGGCGACACTCCTGCCTTGTCGTCCATCAGTGCTGCTCCAGAGCCGCCCGTCGTGCGCCCGACTGATCCCCCGGGCATGCCGAAGCTTGTGCTCGCGAAACCCGGGGGCGTCGCGGTCCTGGCCAGAAACAGGGAAAACATCGCTGATGATGAGTAAGCATCTGACCTTGTTTTTGCTTTCCTTTCCCGACGCCGGGCCCACAATGCTCCCCCTGATGGCCAGGCTGAAGTCTGCGGGGAAGAAGAGGAAGGAGAAGGCCAGGATCCTCAAGGCCACGCGACCTGCAACGGCCACGACTATCCTGGCGCAAACGGAGGGAGCCACCTCACGGTTGCCCGCGTTGGAGAGGGTCCCTCAATTCTTGGCGGAGAGGCCTTAGGAGGAGGTCGCTCCTATGGCCTACCAGACTCCACGGACATTGGCTCCTGACGCACTCGCGGGGGGGGGGGGGGGGGGGTCTGAGGGCTCCAAAGCCCCCTGCCACTCTTGCTGTTGCACCGTCTCTAGTCCAGGCATAGGCGCCGCCTCCTCCCCGGGCCCTCATGCCGGGTGATTTCGAGGAGTCCAATGTCGCCTTGGATCGGCTTCGGGCCGACCTTCAGGGCACCGATCGATGCATAGTGATGGGGCATCTGGGGCCAATCTAAGGGTGGCTCCAAGTTGTCTCGTCTGTCAGGGCGGCATGGGGCCAGGCCCAGGCTGCCGTGGCGGAGGGCAAGAAAGAGGCCGCCGAAGCCACAGAGGCCCGTGACGTGGCGCTTGCCGATGCAACGTCTGCCAAGGACAACTGCAGCATGGTGCAGGCCGAGCTGAAGGCCCTCCGTGAGGACCAGGCTACCCACGCCCACCTGCTTCAGGAGCAGGAGGAGGAGCTCAAGGCCCAAGAATCCCCACTCGCTGACCGTGACGCCGAGATGGAGCAGGAGCCCAGGAGCAGGCCGTGGAGCGAAGCCGCCTGGGGAAGTTGAAGAAGGAAACGGAGGCAGTCCGGGCATCCCACGCCAAGCTTGTCTCCAAGGAGACGACCGGCTGGAGGCCAAGGAGAAAACCCGACGTGGCCAAGAAGGCAGGGCGCAATGCCTTCGCCTCCCTCGAGTTGGGGTCTTGCACGGTGTTGCGCTCCCTTTACGGGGACAGATACAAGGAGTCGTTGGTGGCCCTAGGCAATGGCCTTGACGGTCTTCTCGCCAAGCTCACCAAGGAACTCGAGAACATTGCCGCCGCCGTGGGCTCCATGGTGGAAGGGGAGTGTCGAGCGCTCTTCACTGTAGCCGTGATGCGTGCCTTCAGCCACCTCCATCTCTGGGACGCAAGCCTGGACCTTGGTGCACTTCTTGAGCCTGTGGCTCCTGAGTCCCAGGACGTTGTTGCCGAAGCCGTGAAGGAGCAGGTGGAGGCCTTGGTATAGAGGTTCTGTTGCGTTGACGCTAGGGCCGCAACGACCGCAGCCGGCGGTGCAGATGACGGCGGCGCTATCAACGGCAAGCTCCCTAAGGCGGGCGACGGCGGCAACCAAGACTGAAGGCAGCGCCTTCCCTGGTTAAATCTGGCAACATTTACCATATCTCGTGGAGGCGTGAGAACTTCTGCTTTAAACTTATGAGACATTAAATTTTGTGATAATTTCCTAGGACTCCGTGACTTCCTTTCCATGCTCAATTTCCTTGTGTTTGCCTTTAGTGTTCTGCGTCGGCAGGGCCCGGTCCCGTGCATACCACAACCGCCGTTGGGGCATCCGGATCACCAGGACAAGACCAAGGGGTGTGGGGTTACGTGACCAGTGAGGCCCCTGAGTCATGATGCTCAGGGGTCCCCCTTGACGTACGAATAGCCTCGCGAGGGAAACGTAAGCAGCGTTTGGGTTAACCCGGAGCCCTCATAACTTTTCTTGCCAGCTTTTGGATGGGAGGGTCGCGAGAAGACCAGGTGCTGGAGACCTGGTAGGGTGGCATGTACCAGCCGTGGCCTGAGCATAGCCCCCGTGCCTAGCACCTCACGCGACTCTCCCATGGGGAAGGGTGGCATAATAGTGCTGGACAACGAGCCTGGGAGCTCTCCTGAGGTTACTGCAGCCGCTAGCGTGCCCTTAGTTGTTCATTCATCAGCGCGGAGCATGATTCTTCCACTCTTGCTGGGGCATAGCCGCTCGTCAACCGTGTCGTCCGCCAGCTCGGAGCATGTGGCTTCCACTGGTACGTCGGTGGGAGTTCCCTCTGAGGGGAGACTCCGGGGCGTGTACAGCCCCATCCTAACACGTGGCTTGCTCGACAGGACTAGAGGAGGTGTATATGGGCACCCATGAGCCAGTGCGGGACTCATGGGGCCCTACCTCAAGGTGGGTTGCGCCTGAAGTTTTGGGTTCGGAAGATTCGTGAGGGTCCTGTGAGATGGTCAGGTCACCAGCGCCGAGTGAATCTCGTAGGATATTGCGTGACAAGGCCACGCACCAATGACCCCAAGAGGTAACGCGAACGGGGCCAGCCCACCTGACAGAGCTCAGCCGCAGGATTTATCGATGTTGTAGGGATGGACCTCAGCACAGACGTCGTGCCTAGTCTTCTCATGCAACAATCCTAAAGAAAGACGACATGCACACAGCCCCCGCGGCGGTGAGGCACCGTGTCACGCGCTCTAACTCATCCGCTAGCGATTAGCTCATGCGAAAACAAGGCACCAAGGACCACGGGAGGTGATGTACACGGGAGCAGGCCCGTGAGACAGAGCTCGGCCACTTGGGTTTAGCGACACTGCAGGTATAGACCCGAGCACAGACGCGGTGCCAGTCCTAAATCATGAGGCGTTCGAAGGCGGGTTTGTGTGGTGATAATCCCCAAGTGTAGGGAATCATCATAGCAATTTACAAAGATGGAAGTGATATGTATGGAGTGTCAAACCCACAAGGAGCTAAAGGTGATCTCAATATTCTCACAAGTCCTATCTGCCACTGATACGACTCTACGTACACCGAATGTTTGCTTCCAACTAGAAACGAGAAATAAAACTATGTTGTCAGTATGAAGAGGATAACTTTGCAAGGTATCAGAGAGCTAAAAATATAAAAGTAGGTGTTGTTATCATAAAATTAGAATATATTACTTAAGTATTATAAATAGCGAGTGTGGAATAATGATGGGTTGGTGTGCGGAATTGTCCTAGGCAATTGTTAACAAGACCGGTAATCACTATTGCAACTTTATATGAGGGAGAGGCATAAGCTAACATACTTTCTCTTCTTGGATCATATGCACTTATGATTGGAACTCTAGCAAGCATTCACAACTACTAATGATCATTAAGGTAAAACCCAACCATAGCAATAACATATCAAGTCCCCTTTATCCCATACGTAACAACCCCCTTACTCGGGCTTAAGCTTATGTCACTCTAGCAACCCACTATAAGCGAATCATGAACGTATTGCAACACCCTACAGCGGGAATCCCTCACATGTGCACGACACAGAAGGCACAATAGGACAGAACCAAAATAAAACAGACAAATCATACCAATCTAGATCATCAATCAACCCAAAGACAAAGGATAAATACTCAAAACATCATAGGATGGCAACACATCATTGGATCATAATATGTGGCATAAAGCACCATATTCAAGTAGAGATTATAGCGGGGTGCGGGAGAGTGGACCACATAAAAGAGATGAGGATGGTGGTGATGATGATGTTGATGTTGATGGAGACTATCACCGCGGCGATGATTCCCCTCCCGATGGCACTTCGGCGCCACCGGGAGAGAGGAGGAGAGGTTCTCCCCCTTGTCCTTCCTCCTCCATAGCCTCCCCCCTAGATGGGGAGAGGTTCTCCCTCTGCTCATTGGCCTTCATGGCGATGATGGCCCCTCCGAGATCCTTCCCCATGGCCTCCGGTGATGGTGGCCCCCTCCGGCAGGGTGCCGGAGAGGGCCTAGATTGATTTCTCGTGGATACAGAGGCGCGGTGGCGGAACTTCTGATCTCCCTTCTGTTCTGGGGCTTTTAGGATTTATATGAGGGGTTGACGTCTGTTTCACGTCAAGGGGGCCCACGGGGAGTCCACGAGGTAGGAGCACCCTCTCAGGGGGTAGGGCACGCACCCCACCCTCGTGGTGGCCCCGGGACTCCCCTCCGGTAGCTTTTTGTTCCAGTATTTTTTATATTTTCGAACAAAATATTCTCCGTTGATTTTTAGCACATTCTGAGAACTTCTATGTCTGCACAAAAACAACACAACAGTAGTTCTACTGAAAACAGCGTCAGTCTGGGTTAGTTCGAATCAAATCATACCAAAATTTTGTAAAAATATTATAAGCATGACATGAATACTTCATAAATTATAGATACATTGGAAGCAGAGATTGTGATGCGCTTTTATGGTTGGATGCACAAAATCTTAGTGCAAAAGAACATCACTTTATATTGCCGCTTGTGATAAAGACCTTTATTATGGAGTCTGTCGCTTTTATTTCTTCCATATCACAAGTTCGTATAAAGCTTATTTTCTTCACACTAATAGATCTTACATATTTAGTGAGCAATTTTTATTGCTTGCACCGATGACAACTTACTTGAAGGATCTTACTCAATCGATAGGTAGGTATGGTGGACTCTCATGGCAAAACTGGGTTTAAGGGGTGTTTGGAAGCACAAGTAGTATCTCTACTTGGTGCAAAGAATTTGGCTAGCATGAGAGGGAAAGGCAAGCTCAACATGTTGGATGATCCAAGACAATATAACTTCTACATGGATATAAGAAAACATAACCCATTAAGTTTTCTTCCTTGTCCAACATCAACTTTTTAGCATGTCATATTTTAATGAGTGCTCACAATTACAAAAGATGTCCAAGATAGTATATTTATATGTGAAACTTCTCTTCCTTCAATATTATTTCATGAATTGTTCAAGTGACTAATACTGCATTTGCTAATTGTCAATAAACTTATCACCTGTAATTATTATGTATGAAGTCATTACTCCCCATGGCATAAGAATATGAAACATATACAAATTCAGATTTATGATGTTCAATTCCTTCAACCATTTACTCATAGGATAGATGTGAAGCACATGAGTAAATGACAAACTACTCCAAAAAGATATAAGTGAAGAACACTGAGTAGTCAAATAATTAGCTAGCCATGGGAGGACTCTCTCTCATTCAAGATTTAAGATCCAATAATTTTATTCAAACATCAAGTAAAATTTAAAATACGCTCCAACAAAACACATATCATGTGGCGAATAAAAATATAGCTCCGAGTTAGGTATACCGATGGTTTTGAAGACGAAAGAGGGGATGCCTTCCGGGGCATCACAAGCTTAGGCGCTTGAGTCTTCATTGAATATTACCTTGGGGTTCCTTGGGCATCCCCAAGCTTAGGTTCTTTCCACTCCTTATTCTCCTCATATCGATATCTCACCCAAAACTTGAAAACTTCAATCACACAAAACTTAATGGAACTTTGTGAGATGGGTTAGTCTGATAAAGAGTAAACCATTCACTTTGGTACTGCCAAATGCAAGATTTATAATATTTATCACACAATGCCTACTATACCATATCATTTTTCTAATTTATATTGAGAAATATAAGCCATAGAAACTAAAAAACAAGCAAACTATGTATTGAAAACAGAATCTGCCTAAAACAGAACAGTCTGTAATGATTTGAACAGAAACCATACTTATGTTACTCCAAACTTCCAGAAAAATTACGAAAACCTGAGAAATTTCTGTACCAATCCATAGCAAAAAGAATCAGATCAAAATCACATTTCTGCGAATTATCAAAACTAATTTACTGGGTGCAAAAGTTTTTGATTTTCAGCAGGATCAACACAACTATCACCGTAAGCTATCTTAAAGGTTTAACTTGGTACTTTATTGAAAAAAGCTATAAAACATGATTAATACAGTAGCTTAATCATGTGAACACACAAAAACATTAAGGATAAAAATTGAGTTGTCTCCCAACAAGCGCTTTTCTTTAATGCCTTTTAGCTAGGCATGATGATTTGAATGATGCTCATATGAAACATAAGAATGAAAACATAACGGGAGCATCATGAAGCATATGACTAGCACATTAAAATTGTAACCCAAGTCCTATGTCTAGGGATTTTGTGATCAAACAACTTATGGGAACAAAATCAACTAGCATAGGAAGGCAAAACGAGTATAACTTCAAAACTTTAAGCACATAGAGAGGAAACTTGATATTATTGCAACTCCTGCAAGCATATATTACTCCCTCATAATAATTTTTAGTAGCATAATGAATGAATTCAACAATATAACCATCACATAAAGCATTCTTTTCATGATCTACTAGCATAGAAATTTTACTACTCTCCACATAGGCAAAATTCTTCTTATTAGGAATAGTGGGAGTAAACTCAACAAATAACTATCATGTGAGGCATACTCCAATTGAAAATTAAAATCATGATGATAAGTTTCATTTTTAACAAATTCCTTTATAGAATACATGTCATCAAAATAATCATCATAGATAGCAACTTCGTTCTCATAATCAATTGGAACCTCCTCCAAAATAGTGGAATCATTACTAACTAAAGTCAAGACCTCTCCAAATCCACTTTCATAAATATCATACTAAGATTCAACACCCTCCAAAATAGTGGGATCATTACTTCCTAAAGTTTACACTCTTCCAAACCCACTTTTGATGTTAGTCTTATTCATACTCCAAAAGATATAAGTGAAGTTCATGGAGCATTCTACAATTAATATAGATTAACAAATATCCAGACTAAAAATATATAAGTGAAGCACACGAGGCATTCTATAAAACCATACTGGAAATATTTAAGTGAAGCACATGAAGCATTCTATAAATCAATGAAGGGCTATCTCATATTAGCATGGTTCTTAAAGAAAAAGAAAAACACAAAGGACACAAACCATGTGAACAATACAAAAACCAAGGTATACCGATAATTGTCGAAGAATAAAGATGGGATGCCAACTGGGGCATCCCCAAGCTTAGATGATTGAGTATCCTAGAAATATTTACTTGGGGTGCCTTGGGAATCCCCAAGCTTGAACTCTTCATCTCACATCGGTAACACCTCGTTCTTCGAACACATCATCCACACAAAACTTAACAAAAAATTTGTGAGACCCGTTAGTATAATAAAGCAAATCACTACCTTTAGGTACTCTTGTAAACTCATTATAATTTCATATTAGCATTATATCTACTGTATTCCAACTTCACCATGGTACATACCCCCCGATACTACCCATAGATTCATCAAAATAAGTGAACAACACATAGAAAACAGAATCTGGCAAAAACAGGACAGACTGTAGTAATCTAGAAATTTCGTATACTTCTGTAACTCCAAAAATTCTAAACAAATATGTAAATTAAAAAAAGTTGTATATAAGTACTGTGCAAAAACTTTCAGACCTGTTTGACTTTCCAGTCAAAAATTTAAATTCATGCGCTACAGCCAAAGTTTCTGTTTTTGCACTGTAGTTAGTAAAGAAGCAATCTAATCATCCTAAAACCAAAGCTTGGCACATTATTTTCATAATACAATGGATATATAAAAGGGGATAATTATTTCTGATAAACTTCCATGAAAAATTCTACATTGTTTGCATGATCATGAACACAAGTGTTCAAGGTCGACCCTCACTTCTCCAATGCATAACTTTCCAATCACTTCTCTTTTTGAAAAAAATCTTTTAGGCATAAGAGGCAAGAATTTTTTTGGTATTTTCTTCTTAATGTTTTTTTGATATTTCACCCACAACTATGAAAAACAAAAAGGTACAACAAAAACTACTTAGTGAAAAAAGCAAACAAGCACACACGAAAATATCAACCCCACGCTATTGCTCCCCCGCAACGACGCTAGAAAAGAGCTTGATAATACCCAAGTGCAGGGAATCATCGTAGCAAATTCCAAAGGTGGAAGTGATAAATATGGAGTGTCGAACCCACAAGGAGCTAAAGGTAAGATCAATATTCTCTCAAGTCCTATCTGCCACTGATACGACTCTACGTACACCGAACGTTTGATTCCAACTAGAAACGAGAAATAAAACTATGTTGTAGGTATTGTCGGCGTTCTGGTAACGGGGGTCCCTAGACTTGCCTCCATCGACCTGCGGCGTGGCTCAACTAGTGGCCCAATACGGCCCATCTTCATCAACCAACACTCAAGACCCTCGCGAGGAGCCAAGCCTCGCGCGCGGGGGATGGGGGGGGAGGGGGGACGGCGCAAGGCCTCCTAAGTTGGGGCGCCACCAGGCGGGCTCACGAGAAGGCGAAGAGATCAAGGCGAGGGGTACCTCGCGAGGTGCCCATGATGCAAGCCCTGACGATACAGACCAGGAGGGCGCTAGGTGGGCGCCAGTCGCAGTGTCCTAGTTTCCCCTTTGGTGCAAAGGGGACAAGCGCAGGCGCAGAGTACCGAGGCATCAGGCAAAGGTTTCCGTATCGGTGCAACAAGACCAAGACCAGCAAGACAGCAGGACGGTGGTCATCGTGGAGCCTAACACGGCGTTATCACTAGCACCTTTGACAGGCGAAGACCACCTTTAGTCAGGATAGCTTGTACTAGCTGTCCCCTTTCAAAATGGCCGTTGTTGGATCCCTTCCCTCTCAATATTTGGGGAGAGGACCAGGGCCTCTATAAATAGGGCTAGCCACCACAGTACAAGGGATTGAATGAATTCCTCCCCGACCAACCACACAAGCACAAGAACACCTCTCGCCGTGAGGCCGTTCCTCCTCTGTGATGTTCATCATCAGCCTGAGAGGCAATCCACCACCACACACAGGAGTAGGGTATTACACCACAACGGTGGCCCGAACATGTATAAATCTCGTGTCCCTTGTGCTGTGAGTTCATCTTGTTAGCTTAGAGATCGCGGCGAGGTTGAGGACGTGAATCGGTAGGAGGAGATCTTCGCACGCACCCCAGAGTTCGAACATTAAGGGTTTTGCCGGAACCCGATATCCGACATTTGGCGCGCCAGGTAGGGGTGTGCTAGAGCTCTGCCCTCCGTCAACTCGCTCTCCACCAACACCACGCTTCGTCCTCATGGCGGGCATCGCACCTCCAGCTCCGGCGGCTGGCGCCAGCACCGGGGCCAGGGGCTCCGAGCCTTGGCCCCCGCCTTGCGGCAGGTGCAGTGGCTGCACAAGTTCAAGCCAGAGATGCCGCCGCGCTACAACGGCGCGATAGACCCGCTGGCTTTCCTGCTGGCATATGAGGAGGCCGTCCTCAAGGCCAGAGGCGACGACAAGGTCATGGCCAACTGGCTTCCCATTGCCCTCACTGGCGTCCCGCGCGCTTGGCTGCTCAACCTGCCAGCATTTTCTATGGCCTCTTGGGAGGAACTGCGCAACCTCTTCCTCGCCCACTACGCGGCGCCGGCACCCCCGATCGTCGCAGCTCTCCTGGGTGGCTCGCAGGCGCCACCCTCAGACCTCCACGCTAAGCAGTTCTTTTACCAGATCAGTGCCGCCCTCACGCCGCAAGGATCTCCCCCAGGTTGGGCGGCACCCAAGGTCGACCTGACCTTCAACTCGGAAGATCACCCCGCCAATACTGCATGCTCGGGCGCGCTCCCGATGCTCTGCACGCCCACCATCTGCCAGGTGGCCGTCACCAAAACCCTCATCGACGATGGTGCCGGCCTCAACGTGTTCTCGATGGAGGCCTTTAGCCTCCTCCATGTACCGCTAGAACGACTCTGACCCAGCAAGCCCTTCTCGGGCGTAGGAGGCGGTTCCTCCAGCTCCCTGGGGCAGATCCGCCTTCCTGTGACCTTCGGCACCCATGACAACTACCGCATAGAGCTGGTCGACTTCAACATCACCACATCGGCCTCCCGTACAACGCCATCCTAGTATACACTGCCTTGGCTCAGTTCATGGCAGCGACCCATCCGGCTTACAACCTGATGAAGATGCCCGGGAGCAGCGACGTCCTCACCGTAGCTGGAGATACCAAGGAGGCTCTGCTGGCGCTCAAGCTCGCCCTCAAAACCGCCGCGGCGGTGCAGCCTGCTGGCATGGACATCTCCAAGGCCAAGGGGGCTGCACCGACCAAGAAGAAGGAGATGTTCACTAAGGACAAGACGGAGACCAAGCAGGTGCCAGTTGAGGAGGACGGGTCCTCAGGAGCCACCTTCACCATAGGTGTAAACCTCGACCCCGAACAAGAGGAGGCGCTGGTGAAGTTCCTACGTTTGAACAAGGAGGTGTTCGCATGGGAACCCAAGCAGCTAGCGGGGGTCCCAAGGGAGGTGATTGATCATCACCTGAATGTGTGCCCCAATGTACGCCCCATGAAGCAGAAAGAGAGGCGGCAGTCCACCGAGAAGCAGGCCTTCATCGTCCAAGAAACTCGCAAGCTAGAGGCAGCAGGTGTTATTCGCGAGGTTCGCTACCCCGAATGGATGGCAAACCTGTTGTCGTGCCGAAGAAGGGAGGAAAGGAGCGCATGTGCGTTGACTTCACCAACCCCAACATGGCCTGCCCACAAGATCCGTTCCCACTCCCCTGCATTGACGAGATTGTCGACTCCACCGCCGAGTGCAACCTGCTGTGCTTCTTGGATGCATTTTCGGGTTATCACCAAATCAAACTGGCGGTGGAGGACATGGAGAAGACAGCCTTCCTAACCACATGCGGGGTGTACTACTACACTTGCATGCCATTTGGGTTGCGCAACGCGGGTGCGACTTTCCAGCGGATGCTGCACATCCCCTTAGGCCGGCAGCTTGGGAAAAACGCCGAGGCTTACGTCGATAACATTGTGGTGAAATCTCGGGAGGCCAGGACCTTGATCTAGGATTTGGAGGAGACCTTCGCGAGCCTCCGCTAGGTGGACCTGCGACTCAACCCGGAGAAGTGTGTGTTTGGCGTCCCTTCCGGTAAGCTACTGGGCTTCCTCGTGTCCCACAGGGGGATCGAGGCCAACCCGGAGAAGGTCAAGGAAATCGAAGACATGAGTCCACCACAAACCGTCAGGGAAATGCAGAAGCTCGCCGGTCGCGTGACTGCGTTAGGACGCTTCATATCCAAGCTAGGGGAGCTTGCCCTGCCGTTCTTCAAGCTGGTGAAGAAGAAACGCTCGTTTGAGTGGACACAGGAGGCCGACCAACCGTTTCAAGACCTTAAGAAATATCTGACCAGCCCTCTAGTGATGGTGGCACCACGCCCTCTCGAGTCCCTAGTGCTCTACCTCGCCGCCACTCCCTACTCCGCTAGCGCAGCCCTGGTGGCGGTTCGGGAGGAACGCCAGGCTAAGGCCGCATCACGACCTGCCACGGCCCCAGCCGTGGCGACACAAGACCAAGAAGGTCTCACGAGGACCACAATCACGGCAGCCAGAGATCAACCTCAGCAGGAAGACGCCCCCAGGGCTTAAGAGGCCGCACCAAGCAACCGGGCGCTCGGGGCTCCATCGTCTCAGGAAGCGTCTCAACCTACGGAGGACACAAGCCTCATCAGTACACCCACCCTCGTCGACCATCCGGTGTACTTCGTCGACATGGTGTTGCGAGATGCAAGGGCACGATACCCCATGCCTCAGAAGCTCTTAGTCGCGCTCTTGGTGGCCTCGCGTAAGCTGCGGCATCACTTTCAAGATTGCCCCATCGAGGAAGTCTCGGCCTACCCATTGGAACGGTTACTCAGGAGCCCCAACTCTGCTAGAAGGGTCACCGAATGGAACATCAAGCTGCAGGCGTCTCAGTTCGAGTTCAGCACAACCAGGGTGGTCAAGGGAGCCACACTTGCTGATTTTGTGGCAGAATGGACGGAGGCGCCAGGGCTCAAGGACGGCGAGGATCGATCTCTCTCCCCAGCAAGCAAGGCACCAGATGGCTGGGTCATGTACTTCGATGGAGCATTCTTGCGTCAGGGGGCGGGGGCTGGTGCAGTGCTTATATCCCCAGGAAGCTCTACTATGCCGTGCAGCTCTATTTCCAGCAGGGCGAGAAGGTCTCCAACAACATAGAAGAATATGAGGGCCTCATAGCAGGCCTGAAAGCTACGAAAGCACTGGGAGTGAAGCGCCTCATCATCAAGGGCGATTCACAACTCCTCATCAACTTCTCCAACAAGGTGTACGAGCCGCGGGACGAGCACATGGAGGCATATCTTGCGGAAGTACACAAGATGGAGAAGCGGTTCTGGGAGCTGGAGTTGCAGCCTGTGCCCCACCGCACCAACCAAGAGGCTGATGACATCGCCGAAAGGGCGTCCAGGCGGCTGCCTCAAGAACCTGGCGTTTTCAAAGAGCGACTCTTCAAGCCGACGGAGGCACCATCACTTTCAAGCACAGCACAACCTCGGGAAGAAATCCCTCAGCCACCTGCCACAGGAGACTCGGCCTGTGGCCCGACCTCGGGAGCACGCCTACTCTTGGTGATGGAGCCTCGGGAGGGATGCTAGACCATGGGATTCAAGGACTACCTGATGCATGGGACGCTGCCGGAGAAAGAGGAAGACGCGGAACGTGTGGCCCGGCAGGCCACGGCCTACTGCATCCAAGACGATGACTTATACCGGAAACGGCTAAAAGACGTTTCCCTACGTTGCATCTCTAGGGAACAGGGGAAGGACCTACTGGCCGACATACATGGTGGGGATTGCGGAGACCACTCATCATCATGGGACCTCGTCGGCAAGGCGTTCTGCAGTGGGTTCTACTGGCCTACGATACTCAACGACGCGACCGAGCTGGTGAAGTCTTGTGAAGCCTACCAATTCCACGCCAAGCAAATCCATCAGCCAGCTCAGGGCCTGCAGACCATCCCGCTCTTGTGGCCGTTCGCGGTCTGGGAGCTGGATATCTTGGGCCCGTTCCCTCGAGCGCCTGGGGCTACCGCTACCTCTACGTCGCCATCAACAAGTTCACCAAGTGGACAGAGGTGGAAGCCGTCCGCACCATCCCAACCGGTTCTACGGTCAAGTTCATCATGGGCTTCGTGAGACGGTTTGGGGTCCCTAACCACATCATCACCGATAATGGTTTGCAGCTCACCAGCAATCTCTTCAAAATGCATTGTGCTAACCTTGGAACGCAGATATGCTATGCTTCGGTGGCGCACCCCGGAGTAACGGCCAGGCCGAACATGCCAACGCGGAGGTCCTGAGGGGCCTCAAGATCAGGACCTTCAAGAAGAAGTTGGAGGCTGACGGTAGGGGCTGGTACGACGAGCTCCAGTCCGTACTATGGTCCATCCGCACTACCGCCACCAAGCCAACTAGCGAGACCCCATTCTTCCTCGTCTATGGAGCAGAAGTGGTTCTCCCTCATGAGGTCAGGCATCGCTCCGCACCGGTCCTAGCGTTTGATGAGGCGCGGCAGGACGCCATGTGGGGGATGGACCTCGTGCTGGGGGGGGGGGAACGCCGCTGTGAAGCTACGCTACGGGCGGCAAGATAAATGCAGGCACTGCGGCGGTATCGCTGTCGCAACATCCGCCCCAGGACCCTCGAGGTAGGCGACCTCGTACTCACGCGGGTGCTCTCCAGGGAAGGGCTTCATAAGCTTTCACCCATGTGGGAGGGCCTGTTCAAGGTCGTCCACGTCTCCCGGCCGGGCGCCGCGTGCCTGGAGACTCGGGAGGGGGTACCCATCCTGAATGCGTGGAACATCCAGCACCTCCGGAAGTTTTACCCCTGAAGAAAGGCTCAGTGCCTATGAAGAAGGCCCGGTGCGTGTGAAGAAGGCCCGGTGCCTGTGAAGAAGGCCCGGTGCCTGTGAAGCTCGTCGCCCGAAGAAAGGCCCGGTGCCTATGAAGAAGGCCCGGTGCCTGTGTAGCTCGCCACCCGTGACACTCTCACGTAATAATGAGTGGGGTTGTACACGCCCCGGAGTCTCTGGAGTGCCGCCCTTGGGCCTCGAGGGCTCCCGCCCACGCCTAGTGAGAAGATGTCAAAGACTAGACTAGGTGCCGAACGAGGCTTTTCATTTGCTTTCCGCAGTTGGCTTGCTCTTCCTGGTTTGAATCTTGATTAAAGTTGCTTCTAGTGTTCCTTGTCATTTCTGTCCGTCTTCTTCTGCCTTGTTTCTGTTTTCAGCTTTTTGTCTGACTCGTTCTCTCTCTCGCAAACCTCGCGAGGGGGCTGCGCGGGTGCCCTCGTGAGCCTTTCCCCTCCTAATTTTTGCGAGGCTCTCTCGTTCGAATTCACAGCAGGAGCACCCCTCCTAGTATGTGCCCCTCGGGCATCGCGACACAAAGCGTCGGGCCACGACCGACAACCCTCGCGACCAAGGTTCGGAAATGATTCTCCCAATAGATTTTTTGCAGCTTGCAGCTCTTAAGGCGACCGGCGAAGCAGGCACCTTGCGAGGCGGAAACTACTTCAAACATCCCAAGCTAAGTTGTTCCTACGCGCACAACGCATAATGACGGCACCATAACACAGCAAAGGAACAATAAATGCAGCATGATAACCAGGGAATCATAGTCTGTTGCATGCCCCCACGGGGCCCCATACTTCTCTCTCTCTCTCGACGCAGGAAAAGGAGGAAAACACAAAATAAAAGCGGCACACGCCTTGCAATAGCTCGCGAGGAGGGATCCGCGGCACCCTCCTAAGCTCAGTCGGACACTGCCTCGCGCTTCACCCGAGAGCGGTGACGGGACAATCCAACGCCGCCCTCGAGGCAGGCATGGCGGCATGGTGGTTGATCGTAGCCGCTGCTAGAGGAGCTGTCGCCGGAGGAGGAGCCGCTGAAGCTCGGCGAGCTGCGGTCGCCTCTGGGAGCGGGTTCGCCTTCGCCATCGTCACAGCTGTGGCCAAGGGCGAGCACCTCGTCGCCATCATCGTCTTCATGGCAGCACCCAACACGGCGGCCATCTTCTCCGAACACCCTCACATAGAGGGTCGCGTCGCCGTCATACTTGAAGTGGAGGGTGCACCACCAGCCCAGACCACGCGCACGTGCAAACATCTGCCAACCCCGGGCCAGGGCTACATTGCCGGTGATGGAGATCTCCACCGCGACCCATGAGGCCTTGTTGCAGCAGCCATCCGCCTGCAACCAGAGCCCGCCGGGGCCAGCGGCCGGCAGTTCGCCGGTGAAGGAGTGAGGAAGCTGAAGCCAATTGACGGCCGGGTTATCCGACCACACAATGAACTCCGGCAGCACCTCCGTCGAGTGGAAGTGCGCCTAGGGAGGCCGCGCAGCCACGGCACACCCTACCCCACCGACGTGGTTGCCTCGACATGGGCGGCCACCACCGCGTGAAGGGCCACCGCCGTGACCACGGGAATCCATGATAGTGGTCACGGGATGCTTGCGAGGATGACCGCGGTCGCGCTTGGGCGGAGGAGAGCCAGGCCCTTCCTGGCGAGCCTTCCCCTTCTCCGCGGCTAAGAACCTCTTCACGGGCGCCATGGGGGCAGTACAAGCAGCAGGAGCAAGGAAGGAGAAGCGAGCAGGCGGAGCAAGAAGATATGGGTGACGAGGGCTATCACCCATCCTCATTTATAGCCCAAGGGAGGCCAACCGTCAACCTCCACGATCGCAGATACTGATGACTCTTTTTGCATGCAGCAGGGACTCGTCAAATTGGGCTGTTGCCGAGGCAGCGTGGGGAAGTGGAGTGATACGTAAATTTTGCATCATGCTTTTATATCGATATTTATTGCATTATGGGCTGTTATTACACGTTATGTCACAATACTTATGGCCATTCTCTCTTATTTTACAAGGTTTATCATGAAGAGGGAGAATGCCGACAGCTGGGATTGTGGGCTAGAAAAGGAGCAAATATTGGAGACCTATTCTGCACAGCTCCAAAAGTCTTGAAACTCCACGAAAGTCACTTTTGGAATTAATGATAATTATTGAGCGGAAGAAGTACAAGAGGGGGCACACACCCTGGCCACAAGGGTGGGGGGCGCGCCCACCCCTACTCGGTGCGCCCCCCTTCCTCCAGTGCCCATCTTCTGCTATATGAAGTCTTTTGCCCTGGAAAAAATCATAAGCAAGCTTACAGGACGAAACTCCACCCCCACAAGGCGGAACCTTGGCAGAACCAATCTAGGGCTCCGGTGGAGCTGTATGCCGCGGAAACTTCCCTCCGGGTGGGGGAAATCATCACCATCGTCATCACCAATGATCCTCTCATCGGGAGCGGGTCAATCTCCATCAACATCTTCACCAGCACCATCTCCTCTCAAATCCTAGTTCATCTCTTGTATCCAATCTTTGTATCCAAACCTCAGATTGGTACATGTGGGTTGCTAGTAGTGTTGATTACTCCTTGTAGTTGATGCTAGTTGGTTTATTTGGTGGAAGATCATATGTTCAGATCCTTAATGCATATTAATACCCCTCTTATTATGAATATGAATATGCTTTGTGAGTAGTTACGTTTGTTCCTAAGGACATGGGAGAAGTCTTGCTATTAGTAGTCATGTGAATTTGGTATTCGTTCGATATTTTGATGAGATATATGTTGTGTCTCCTCTAGTGGTGTTATGTGAATGTTGAGTACATGACACTTCACCATTATTTGGGCCTAGAGGAAGGCATTGGGAAGTAATAAGTAGATGATGGGTTGCTAGAGTGACAGAAGCTTAAACCCTAGTTTATGCATTGCTTCGTAAGGGGCTGATTTGGATCCATATTTTTCATGCAATGGTTAGGTTTACCTTAATACTTCTTTTGTAGTTGCGGATGCTTGCAATAGGGGTTAATCATAAGTGGGATGCTTGTGCAAGAAAGGGCAGTACCCAAGCACCGGTCCACCCACATATCAAATTATCAAAGTAACGAACACGAATCATATAAGCGTGATGAAAACTAGCTTGACGATAATTCCCATGTGTCCTCGGGAGCACTTTTCTCATTATAAGAATTTGTCCAGGCTTGTCCTTTGCTACAAAAAGGATTGGGCCACCTTGCTGCACCTTATTTACTTTCATTGCTTGTTAACCGTTACGAATTATCTAATCACAAAACTATCTATTACCTATAATTTCAGTGCTTGCAGAGAATACCTTACTGAAAACCGCTTGTCATTTCCTTCTGCTCCTTGTTGGGTTTGGCACTCTAACTTATCAAAAGGACTACAATAGATCCCCTATACTTGTGGGTCATCAAGACTCTTTTCTGGCGCTGTTGTCGGGGAGTTAATCGCCTTTGGTGAGTGGAACTTGGTAAGGAAACATTTATATAGTGTGCCTAATTTTTCTGTCACTTGTTACTATGGAAACTAATCCTTTGAGGGGCTTGCTTGGGTATCTTCACCACGACTAGTAGAGCAAAGAGTTTCTCCTCAACCTACTGAACCTACTGAAAATGTTTACTTTGAAATTCCTTCGTGTATGGTAGAGAAACTTCTAGCTAATCCCTTTGCAGGAGATGGAACACTGTATCCCGATTTACACCTTATCTATGTGGATGAAGTTTGTGGATTATTTAAGCTTGCAGGTATGCCCGATGATGTTATTAAGAGGAAGGTCTTCCCTTTATCTTTGAAGGAATATGCATTGACATGGTATAGGATATGTGATGATACATGATCTTGGGACTATAAATGATTGAAATTGGAATTTCACCAAAAGTTCTATCATATGCATCTTGTTCATCGTGATCCTAATTATATATATAACTTTGGCCTCGCGAAGGAGAAATCATCGCTCAAGCTTGGGGGAGGCTTAAGTCAATGTTATATTCATGCCCCAATCATGAGCTCTCAAGAGAAATGATTATTCAAAACTTTTATGCTCGGCTTTCTCTCAATGATCGCACCGTGCTCGATACTTCCTGTGCTGGTTCCTATATTCTGAAGACTATGGAATTCAAGTGGGATTTATTGGAAAGAATTAAACGCAACTCTGAAGATTGGGGTTCCGGCGATCGAAAGGAGTCAGGTATGACACCTAAGTTTGATTGTGTTAAGTCTTTTATGGATACCAATGCTTTTCGTGGATATAGCACTAAATATGGACTCGACTCTAAGATAGTAGCTTCTTTTTGTGAATCATTTGCTACTCATGTTGATCTCCCTAAGGAGAAGTGGTTTAAATATAATCCTCCCACTGAAGTAAAAGAAGTTGCTCCTGTTATAGTTGAAGAAAAGATTATCACTTATAATGATCCTATTGTTCCTACTACTTATGTTGGGAAACCACATTTCCCTGTTAGGATAAAGGATCATGCTAAAGCTTCAACTGTTGTTCGTAAGAGTAATACTAGAACATATACTCCTCCTGAGCAAATTAAAGTTGAACCTAGTAATGCTATGGTTAAAGATCTCTTGGCTGATAATATAGATGGGCATGTTATTTACTTCTGTGAAGAAGGTGCTAATATTGCTAGACCTGATGCTAAGATACATATGATGGCTTATGTGATATGGGTGCTAGAGCTACTGCAATACCTATTTCCTTATATCAAGAAATTATGCATGATATTGCACCCGTTGAAATAGAATATACTGATATTACTATTAAGCTTGCAAATAGAGATACTATTTCACCAATAGGGATTGTTAGGGATGTTGATGTCTTGTGTGGGAAAGTTAAATATCCTGCAGATTTTCTTGTTCTTGGTTCCCCACAAGATAGCTTTTGTCCCATTATCTTTGGTAGACCCTTCTTGAATACTGTTAATGCTAAGATTGATTGCGAAAAGGATGTTGTTACAATTGGCTTGGGGGATATGAAACATGAGTTTAATTTTGCTAAGTTTCGTAGACAACCCCATGATAAAGAATTGCCTAGTAAGGATGAAATTATTGGTCTTGCTTCTATTGCCATGCCTCCTATTGATCTGTTAGAACAATATTTGCTAGACCATGAAAATGATATGTTTATGAATGAAAGGAGGGAGATAGATGAAGTATTATTTAATTAGGGTCCTATTCTAAAACATAATTTGCCTGTTGAGATCCTAGGGGATCCCCCTCCACCTGAGGGTGATCCCGTGTTTGAGCTTAAACCTTTACCTGATACTCTTAAATAAGCTTATCTTGATGAAAAGAAGATATATCCTGTTAATATTAGTGCTAACCTTTCAGAGCAGGAAGAGGAAAGATTATTGAAAACTCTGAAGAAGCACCGTGCTGCTATTGGATATACTCTTCATGATCTTAAGGGTATTAGTCCCACTCTATGCTAGCACAAAATAAAATTGGAGGAAGACGCCAAGCCAGTTATTGATCACCAACGACGGTTAAATCCTAAGATGAAAGGAGTGGTAAGAAAGGAAATACTAAAACTCCTTGTGGCAGGTATAATTTATCCAGTTGCTGATAGTCAGTGGGTAAGTCATGTCCATTTTGTCCATAAGAAGGGAGGTATTACTGTCATTTCTAATGATAAAGATGAATTGATCCCGCAAAGAATTATTACAGATTATAGGATGGTAATTGATTTCCGCAAATTAAATAAAGCTACTAAAAAAGATCATTACCCTTTACCTTTTATTGATCAAATGCTAGAAAGACTATCCAAACATACACATTTCTGCTTTCTAGATGGTTATTCTGGTTTCTCTAAAATACCTGTGTCAGCGAACGATCAAGAAAAGACTACTTTTACTTGCCCTTTCGGTACTTTTGCTTATAGACGTATACCTTTTGGTTTATGTAATGCACCTGCTACCTTTCAAAGATACATGATGGCTAAATTATCTGACTTTTGTTAAAAGATTTGTGAGGTATTCATGGATGATTTCTCCATTCATGGATCCTCTTTTGATGATTGCTTGAGAAACCTTGATCGATTTTTGCAGAGATGCGAAGACACTAGTCTCGTCTTGAATTGGGAGAAGTGCCACTTTATGGTTAATGATGGCATTATCTTGGGGCGTAATATTTCTAAAAGAGGTATTGAATTTGATAAAGCTAAAGTTGATGCTATTGAAAAGATGCTATGTCCCAAGGATATTAAAGGTATAAGAAGTTTCCTTGGCCATGCCGGTTTTTATAGGAGGTTCATTAAGGACTTTTCTAAAATCTCTAGGCCTCTGACTAATTTATTGCAAAAAGATATTCCTTTTGTCTTTGATGATGATTGTGTAGAAGCATTTGAAATACTTAAGTGATCTTTGATCACTGCACCTATTTTTCAACCACCTGATTGGAATTTACCCTTTGAAATTATGTGTGATGCTAGTGATTATGATGTAGGTGTTGTTCTAGGGCAAAGAGTTGATAATAAATTAAATGTTATTCAATATGCTAGTAAAACTCTAGACACTGCTCAGAGAAATTATACTACTACTGAAAAAGAATTCTTAGCAATTGTATTTGCATGTGATAAGTTCAGACCTTATATTGTTGATTCCAAAGTAACTGTTCACACTGATCATGCTTCTATTAAATATCTATGGAAAAGAAAGATGCTAAACCTAGACTTATTAGATGGGTTCTCTTGCTCCAATAATTTGATTTGCATATTATTGATAGAAAGGGAGATGAGAACCCCATTGCAGATAACTTGCCTACGTTAGGGAATGTTCTAGATGACCCACTACCTATTAATGATAGCTTTCCTGATGAAAAATTAGCTGTCATAAATACTTCTCGTACTGCTCCATGGTATGCTGATTATGCTAATTACATTGTTGCTAAATTTATACCACCTAGTTTCACATACCACCAAAGGAAAAAGTTCTTTTGCGATTTAAGACATTATTTCTGGGATGACCCACACCTTTGTGAAGAAGGAGTAGATGGTGTTATTAGACGTTGTGTACCTGAGCATGAACAGGAACAAATCCTATGCAAGTGTCACTCCGAGGCATATGGTGGACATCATGCTGCAGATAGAACTACACATAAGGTATTGCAATCCGGTTTTTATTGGCCTACTGTCACATCCCTAGTTCTGGTATGCACTAGGCTAGCCCTTCATGTGAGCATCATGTTTAAATTCTAATGAAATTTGAATTGAGGAATTTTCAGAAACCTCAGAAGACCACTAAAAATAACCAACATTTAAATCTCATCAAATGAGTCCAAGAAAATGTTCCTGTTATTCTGTGAAATATTGGCATGAGGTAAAACTCAAACCAATATTTTTGGAGGCACAGAAATAATTTATTTTGGGCCTTTGATTTAAATCAATAACATATTTGGGTTGGAATTATTTCTGCTATATAAGAAATAATGTTCAAATATTTTTGTAAATTTGCTTGTGGCCTTGGACTATCTCTCTGAGCTCACACAAAAATTTAAGAAAGTTTTAAAATGATTTAGTTCTCAAACTAAATCAAAACAAAATAACAGAAAATAAAAATAGGAAAAGAACAGAGGCTCACCTGGAACTTACCTGGCGCCCACCAAGCCCACCTGGGCCTCACCTGTGCTGGCCCAGCCCACCTGGCCTGGTGCTAGTCATCTCCAACCTCTGCCAGTAGGCAGAGGAGGGACAACGCACGGCGCGCGCGCGGGCGCCATGCCACCAGGCTGCCTGCCTGCGTCGCCTGGCCACAGCGACGCCTCGCGTCTTCTCCTCGGCGCCACGCAGCCCCCTAGCCCCCTCTCACTCTCTCCCGAACGCTCCCCCCTCCTCTGCTCTCTCCCTACACACGCCGAGCGGAGCTCGTCGTCGCCAACGCCGTTTGCCACAGCCATCGTGCTCCCCTTGCCTCGCCGACGCGCCAAGATGCCCCGCCTCGTCCCCCTCTTCCTCCTCACCAAGACGAAAGGCGCTAGAAGCCCTGGATGCCACCAGCTCCGCCGTTCCCCTCCTCGGCCACCGAGGATCGCCGCTGTCGATATGCCGCCTTCTTCGCCTCCCCGAGCTCGCTAAGACCGTCTCCGACCCCACTGTGAACTCCGCCGTCATCTCCCCCTCTCCCCTTGGTCGATTTCTCGCTACAACGCCGGTGACCGCGAGTCCCGTATGCCGCCGCCGCACGAGCTCGTCGCCGACGAGGCTCCGGTGACCAAATGGTCCCGTGCGTGCCTCCGTTGGGTTCGGGAGCTCTCGTAGATCACGTAGGTGCAAACTGCTGGTCTTCCCGCGTGCCGTGTCGTCGATTTCGTCGACACCCAAGCTCCGGCCACCGCCTCGCTCGCCATCGCCGATGCCACAGCTCACCCCATCTCCTCTCACCTGCTCCTCTGGATGCGCGCGAACTCAAGGAACCCGTAGAAACAAACGGCGAGGCAAATAGTTGCCCGTAGCTCGATTCCGATGAACAACCGTCGTCGGATGTGCTCGCCGGCGTCCAACTTCGGTGAGGTGACGTGGCGTCATTAGCCTGAGGCTAATTACCGCGTTAACCTCGCCCTGTGTCACTGACAGACCGGCCCCACCACTCTAATTAACCACGGGGGTAACCCCTGTTTAGTTTTAACCTAACCACCATGGGCCCACGCGTCAGCTTTGACCAAGCTGACGTGGCTGTTGACTGGGCCCACATGTCTGTGACCCAGAGAGCACTATGTCACTGACCAGTGGACCCTACTGGTCAGTTTGACCTGGACCGGCCCTGTTGACCGCTGACATCATAGTGGCGTCATGCTGACGCAGTTAGTCATTTTCTGGATTTAATTTAATCCACAAAATTCCGAAAAATGCCCTAAACTCCTAAAAATCATATAAATTCAACCGTAACTCCAAATGAAATAAATTATATATGAAAAATGATCAGAAAAATCCAATCTATCCATTTGTACCATTCTCATGCATGTTAGAGCAACCTAACCTTGCTGTTTAGATGAAACAAGATAATGCACTTATATGAGTTCATGTTTTGGGTTTGCATTTGAATCCTTGATTCAAATGAACTCAAACCACCTTGCTTGTAGTTGCATTAGCCCAACACACTCATTTTGCCATGTCATGATCATGCATCATATTGTGCATTGCATTGATTGTATTTCTTCTCTGTTGCCGGTATTTGCCCCCTCTCGATAGACGTGTTCCGACGATGAGTTCGATGACACCGATGAAGAGCTGTATTATCTTCAGAAGTGCCAGGCAAGCAAAACCCCCTTTTTCATTCCGATACAATCCTACTCTCTCACTCCTGCTCTCTTTTACTGCATTAGGACAACAACGATTCAACTGTTACTTGCTGCGGTAGCTGAACCCCTTCATCCTCTGCATGACCTGTCATTGCCACAGTAAATAGATGAAACCCACTAGCATGAGTAGGAGTTGTTTGAGCCCTGTTGTGCCTACTCATTCATGTTTGTTTGTCATGCCTGCTATTGCTTAGAGTTGAGTCAGGTCTGATTCATCGGGGATGAATCAGAGGTGTATGAACATGTCCTACTGTGTGTGAGCTAAGTGTGTGAATAGGATTTGGTAAAGGTAGCGGTGAGAGGCCATGTAGGAGTACATGGTGGGTTGTCTCATTGCAGCCGTCCTTAGGAACTGAGTTCTGTGTTTGTGATCCATGAAACAGATACTACCACGCATTGGGCCCGAAACCAATGGACCCTCTCGGCTTCTTAATCACCCTTGTCCTTTGTCCAGGAGTTGCAAGTAGTTTCTGGTGTTTGTAGTATTATGGAGGCTATGCGCAGCGCTGACTGAAGGGGTGGGCTGTGATGCGGTAGGCACGTGGCCGGGTATACCGGGCGCCCATTTGGTGTCACGGAACCCTGTACACATCGTTTGGAGTTGTGAGCGAAACCCCGACCGGATCTCCTCATGGATGGAACCCGAATAGGCGATAAACCTGGACTGGAGACTTGACTGTTTAGGTAGGCCGTGGCCGACACCCACGTTGGGCTTCCGCTTGAAGGTTGCCGAGTACATGTCGTGTAAACGGTGGTAAGTGGTGAGAGCGTGTGTGAAGAAGTACACCCCTGCAGGGTTAACATCATCTATTCGAATAGCCGTGTCCGCGGTAAAGGACTTCTGGGTTGCCTGTACAGTTGATAGACAAGTGAAAGTGGATACTCTAAAATACGCAAGATAAGCGTGAGTGCAATGGATGGCGTTCTCGTAGGGAGACGGGAGCGGATCCATAGTGGTGTATTGATATGGTGAATATGTGGACTCGTGTACGCCACCTCAAAAGAGTTACTTGCAGTCGTAGTTCAGGATAGCCACCGAGTCAAAGCTGGCTTGCTGCAGTTAAACTCCACCACCCCCTTTGTTGATAATGATGCATATGTAGTTAGTTCTGATGTAAGTCTTGCTGGGTACATTTGTACTCACGTTTGCCTATTTTATGTTTTTGCAGAGACTTACGTCTCACTAGTAGTTCCGCGTGGACTTCGACGTTTAGCTTGATACCTCAGCTACGATCTTGTGCCCTTGGCAGGATCTGGTAGATAGTCAGGCTTCTAAGCCTTTTTCATTTGTAGATGTCCTGTACTCATACATGTTAGCTTCCGCTGTGCTTTGACTTGTATGCTCTGAATGTTGGTCGTGAGACCCATGTTTGTAATATCTCGCTCCTCGGAGCCTAATGAATAAATACTTGAGTCATAGAGTCATGTTGTGATGCCATGTTGTATTTACACATGTCGGGCATATTGTGTGTATGTTATTGAAATGCTTGGTATGTGTGGGATCTGACTATCTAGTTGTTTATCCTTAGTAGCCTCTCTTACCGGGAATGTCTCCTAGTGTTTCCACGAGCCATGGTAGCTTGCCACTGCTCCGGAACACTTAGGCTGGCCGGCATGTGTCCTTCTTCGTTCCTGTGTCTGTCCCCTCGGGGAAATGTCACACGATGAATACCGGAGTCCTGTTAGCCCGCTATAGCCCGGTTCACCGGAGTCTTGCTAGCCCAGTGCTATAGCCTGGATTCACTCGCTGATGACCGACACGTTCGATGTTGGGTCATAGATGCCTGTCCCTGTAAGTTTGTGCCACTTTGGATTTACGACTAGCCATGTCAGCCCGGGCTCCTTATCATATGGATGCTAGCGACACTATCATATACGTGTGCCAAAAGGCGCAAACGGTCCCGGGCAAAGGTAAGGCGACACCCATGGGAATACCATGCGTGAGGCCGCAAAGTGATATGATGAGTTACATGCTAGTTCGATGTGGCATTGAGTCAGGGTCCTGACACCTACTCTCTTGAAAGATGCCCGTAAGTTTGTCTTGTCTTGTGATGAATGTCAAAGAATTGGTAATATTAGTAGACATCAAGAAATGACTATGAACTATTGTCTTGTTATTGAACCATTTGATGTTTGGGGCTTCGATTATATGAGACCTTTTCCTACCTCTAATGGATATACACATATTTTAGTTGTTGTTGATTACGTTACTAAGTGGGTAGAAGCTATTCCAACTAGTAGTGCTATTCATAACACTTCTATTAAGATGCTCAAAGAAGTTATTTTTCTGAGGTTTGGATTCCCTAGATACTTACTGACTGATGGTGGTTCACACTTTATTCATGGTGCCTTTCGTAAAATGCTTGCTAAGTATGATGTTAATGATAGAATTGCATCTCCATATCACCCATAGTCTAGTGGTCAAGTAGAATTGAGCAATAGAGAGCTCAAATTAATTTTGCAAAAGACTGTTAATAGATCTAGAAAGAATTGGTCCAAGAAACTTGATGATGCATTATGGGCCTATAGAACTGCATATAAGAATCCTATGGGTATGTCTCCGTATAAAATGGTTTATGGCAAAGCTTGTCACTTACCTCTTGAACTTGAACATAAGGCATATTGGGCCATTAAAGAGCTCAATTAAGATTTCAAACTTGCTGGTGAGAAGAGGTTATTTGACATTAGCTCACTTGATGAATGGAGAACCCAAGCCTATGAGAATGCCGAGCTGTTTAAAGAAAAAGTTAAAAGATGACATGACAAAAGGATACAAAAGCGTGAGTTTAACGTAGGTGATTATGTGTTGCTCTTCAACTCTTGTTTAAGATTTTTTGCAGGAAAACTTCTCTCTAAATGGGAAGGTCCTTATGTTATCGAGGAGGTCTATCGTTCCGGAAAATCAACAACTTCAAAGGCACAAATTTGAAGGTGGTGAAAGGTCAAAGAATCAAACATTATATCTCTGGTAATCCTACAAATGTTGAAACTAATAGTATTGAAACCGTAACACCGGAGGAATACATAAGGGACACTTTCCAGAATGTTTCAGACTCCGAAAGGAATAGGTATGTGGTACGGTAAGTAAACCGACTGCAAAATAGTTCTAATGGAAATTTTTCTTCCTTTTGGAATATTTAAGAAAATAGGAAAATAGGAAGTAGTCCGGGAAGGACATGAGGCGCCCACGAGGGTGGAGGGCGCGCCCACCCCTACTGGGCGCGCCCCCCTGCCTCGTGGGCACCTCGTGTGCTCTCCAGACTTCGTTTTCATACACGGTACTTCTTTTGGTCGGTAAAAATTCATTATATAATCTCCCAAAGGTTTTGACCAACGTATTGCGCAAATATCCTTTGTCTTTGTTTCGAGTTGTTTTTCTGACAGATCTAGAGCATCATGATGTTACCCTCCTCCAACAATGAAGACAAGGATGCTTGGATTTTGAACATAGAGATGAAAAGAGAAGAACCTGAGGAGATCAACAAGGATGAAGGGATCAAAAGGGCCGTGGAGGATCAAGCTCCGGCGGCAAAAGAAGAAAACATCCCTCAACCTCTTCCTAACCTCTTTACCCCAAATGAGATTGAAGCTTTCAAGGTGATTGAGTTAGCTCACATACAAAACAAGTATCTCACACAGGAAAATCTTTTGTTAAAGGATCATATCATCGCACTCAAGGGAATTATCCACAAATTGGAAGAGCTTCTACGCTCGATGTGCGACTATCCATCATCATCACCACTGAGGGAGTCCTGGATTAGGGGGTGTCCGGATGGCCGGACTATGACCTTTGGCCGGACTCCCGGACTATGAAGATACAAGATTGAAGACTTCGTCCCGTGTCCGGATGGGACTTTCCTTGGCGTGGAAGGCAAGATTGGCGATACGACATGAAGATTTCCTCCCATTGTAACCGACTCTGTGTAACCCTAGCCCTCTCCGTTGTCTATATAAACCGGAGAGCTTTAGTCCGTAGGACGAACAGCAATCATACCATAGGCTAGCTTCTAGGGTTTAGCCTCTCTGATCTCGTGGTAGATAAACTCTTGTACTACCCATATCATCAATATTAATCAAGCAGGAGTAGGGTTTTACCTCCACCGAGAGGGCTCGAACCTGGGTAAAAACATTGTGTCCCTTGTCTCCTGTTACCATCCTCCTAGACGCACAGTTCGGGACCCCCTACCCGAGATCCGCCGGTTTTGACACCGACATTGGTGCTTTCATTGAGAGTTCCTCTGTGTCGTCACCTTTAGGCCCGATGGCTTCTTCGATCGTCAACCACGACGCGGTCCAGGGTGAGACTCTTCTCCCCGGACAGATCTTCGTATTCGGCGGCTTCGCACTGCGAGCCAACTCGCTTGGCCATCTGGAGCAGATCGAAAGCTACGCCCCTGGCCATCAGGTCAGCTTAGGAAGCTTAAATTACACGGCCGACATCCGCGGGGACTTGATCTTCAACGGATTCGTGCCACGGCCGAGCGTGCCGCACTGTCCTGATGGGCAAGACCTAACTCTGCCGCCGCACAGCGCCCAGAGTGCCGCTCAGGTGTCCGCTCCGACCATTAGCTCGGAGCCGACTGCGCTAGTCGGTGACGGACCATTGGACGCCGCCCCAGGAGCCGCAATCTCTACGGTGATAGAGCCGAATACCAGCCTAGTCCTTTGCAAGGCCCGTGACTCCAAGGTGCCAGACTCCGTTCCAGACTCCGAATCTTCTGCACCCCTTTCGATCGAACCCGATTGGGCTCTGATCATGGAGTTCACCGCCGTGGACGTTTTCAGTACTTGCCTTTGGCGATATCCTGAACTCCCTCAAGTCTCTCTCTTTGTCAGGAGAGCCCTGGCCGGACTATGGTCAGCAGGGTTGGGATGCGGACGATGAAGAATTTCGAAACCCACCCACCACCCACTTTGTAGCCACTGTCGACGATCTAACTGACATGCTCGACTTCGACTCCGAAGACATCGATGGTATGGACGCCGATGAAGGAGACGACCAAGAACCAGCACCTATAGGGCACTGGAAAGCCACCTCATCACACGAGGTATACATGGCGGACACACCTAAAAGAAACGACAGCAAGGATCAAAAGGGTGCAACCAGGGATCGCTCCCTGGAAAAACAATCAAAGCGGCGGCGTAAGCGCCGCACCAAGCCCCACCTCGACAAAGACCCAGCCATAGAGCAGGGAGAATCAACGGAAGACGAACATGCCATCGATCAACCGTCCAAACAGGGCGGACAATCCGAATAAACCCGTCCCCGGGAAAGATAATAGTCCGGGCGACCTCACGTCGGACAAGTTGCTGGAACATCAGAACCTCCACCAAAGGCTCGTTGCCACAACACGTAGCCTGAAGAAGCAGAAGCGGAGGCTCAAAACAGCAGAAGATGCACTCAGGATTAGATGGGGCAAAGTACTCAATACCGCACACAAGTATGGCAACAGTCGTCACACAAAGAGCTATCCAAAGCGGAAATTACTACCGGAATTTGATGAAGAGGCCCTAGAGCCCCCACACTCAAAAAACAAGGAAGCCACCACGTCGGATAGACGACCCCACAATCGATCTCAAGCAACAAAGGGCGCCGCACTCAATACGGCGCGGGATCCGCCCAAGGATTCACATCAAAAAACTGGCCCAACCAGATCCATCTATGGGCCAAGAAAGCAAGCTCCAGTGAGCAAAGCAATGCAAAAAAATATCCGAACATCGCGGCACACCTACATACAGGGGCGCCGCACATCCCCTATGTTTTACCGATTAGGTACTGGATCATGAATTTCCAGCAGGATTCAAGCCCGTGAACATAGAAGCATATGATGGAACAACAGACCCTGGAGTCTTGATCGAGGATCATATCCTCCACATACAGATGGCCAGAGGAGATGACCTTCACGCCATAAAATACTTACCCCTTAAGCTCAAAGGGCCAGCCCGGCATTGGCTTAAAAGCCTTCCCGACAACACCATGGGAAGTTGGGAAGCGCTCGAGGACACTTTCCGGGAAAATTTTGAAGGGACCTATGTCCGACCTCCAGATGCAGATGATCTGAGTCATATAACTCAGCAGCCCGGGGAGTCAGCCTGGAAACTCTAGAACATATTCCTTAGTAAAAAGAATCAGATAGTCGACTGTCCGAACGCCGAGGCCCTAGCAGCTTTCAAACATAGCGCCCGAGACAAATGGCTCGCCAGACACCTCGGCCAAGAAAAGCCAAGAACAATGGCCGCATTAACAAGCCTCATGACTCGCTTTTGCGCAGGAGAGGATAGCTGGTTGGCAAGAAGCAGCACCAGCGACCCGAGTACATCTGAACTCAAAGATGGAAACGGGAAACCGTGCCATAACAAAGAACAGCGCTCGATCAAGGATAACAGCCCGAGGAGCACGGCAGTCAACGCCGGATTTAGAAGCTCTCGGCAAATTCAGAAAAAACCGCCCCCCAAAGATGACAGGGACGAGCTGTCTAACCTCAACAAAATCCTGGACAAAATATGTCAAATCCACAGTACCCCCAGGAGACCCGCAAACCATACCCACAGAGATTGTTGGGTCTTCAAACAGTCCGGCAAACTCAACGCCGAACACAAGGGGCTCGACACACCAAGCGAGGATGACGACGCACCCCACAAGCAGAACACTGGAGAACAAAAGAAGTTCCCACAAGAAGTCAAAACAGTAAATTCACTCCAGATGACAAAACGGAAAAATAGAACGGCGCTTACGAAGACACGCGTCATACGGCCAGCCCCAGAGGAGCACCGCCACTGGTTGTTACAACCAATCACCTTCGATCATCATGATTACTTCAGAGGGGCCCAGAACGCAGACTGGACCGCCTTGGTCTTGGATCCGATTATTGACGGATTCCAATTTACACAAGACCTTATGGACGACGGCAGTGACTTAAACCTGTTATATCAGGACACAATCCGCAAACTAGGGGTAAATCCAGCTATAATTTGCCATGGCAACACTTCCTTTCAAGGAGTCACGCCGGGTCCAGTTACCCAGAGTATGGGTTCCCTTTCGTTAGAAGTCACGTTCGGCTCACCCTACAACTTCCGAAGCGAAAAGCTAACCTTCCACATCGCCCCATTCATAAGTCGCTATCAAGCGCTACTTGGACGTGAAGCTTTCGCCCGCTTTAAAGCAATACCGCATTATGCATCCCTTACACTTAAAATGCCCGGTCCACGAGGCATCATCTCATTAAAGGGAAATATAAATTGATCCCCAAAGTACGGGTAATAGTGCGGCCGCCTGGACAGCCGCACACTAATCCAGCCCTACTATCCCGGACATGGCTCGACGAGTCCGACATAAACATACAAAGGCTTAATAGCCGCATAACCCTATACAAGGGGCTCCGCATGTCCACGTCAGGAGACAATACGGCACAATTCTTGCTCCAACTATCTTTCGTTTATTTTAACATAGATTTCTCGCACGCTTA
Source organism: Triticum aestivum (assembly GCF_018294505.1). NCBI lineage: Eukaryota > Viridiplantae > Streptophyta > Magnoliopsida > Poales > Poaceae > Triticum > Triticum aestivum. The sequence goes on from NC_057810.1 coordinate 496,844,543, forward strand.
TTTTTTACTAAGTTCCTCTCTTTCGCAGACGAACACCGTGCTACGCCCGTCCAGTATACGGCACAACGGAGACACAGACGCAGAGGTGCAGCAGGGACCCGTTTCAAGGATTCTTTTCAAATTAAGACCCTGTGTAAACCATTTTTACTGTCTCTTGTTGATAACATCCTCCGGGTTTTGCTATAACCGAGGAGGAGACTAGCGTCTTGGCATGTGGCCACGCCAGAATTTTGCACATACCTGGACACCAGGGGCTTTTTTACCAAGGGATTTGTTTCGGCCCGTCTTCATAAAGACCGAATACCTTAGGGAGTGTTCGGCGTCGCGAGTTTGGCCTTATATGCATCAGCTCAGAATCATGTCTTTGGTCAAATGTTGGGTTTGCCCGGCTCCTGTGTTTTGCTGCCTTACGTTCCGTTATATCGGCTAACGCGACAACAGGAGAACTACTGCGATTGTGCCCCAGTTCGGACAGGCGAGAACCTCAGTAGAGAAAGCCGAAAACTGACTGTCATGATATAGCGAGAGACTGGTCAACCACTCGATGACTCTCGGAATCTTTAGGATTCCTCCGCATTAACGAAGGGCCGCTTCCCGGTCAGGCACACACGCGCCCCGAATTCAGGCGAGCGCGGTGCCTCTAGGGGCTATTGAGTAGCCCCACTGTCAAACTCCTATGGCTAAGTGAAAGTGATAAAGCATTATAGTCTGGTTGCCTAGTTCGCCGCGCTCTCACCTCCTTTGTAGGACCAAGACGTTGGATTAAGTGTGAAAAGGCGCCTTTTTGCGAACACCCCCGCATTATATGCGTAGGGGCTGAAGCCAACGACTGCCATCTTTCAGGTTATATACACATATACATTAAACGGCCGCACAGGAGGTATTATAATTCTTGCAAGCACAAGTATAAAAAGCTTTTACATTATATCAAAATATTCCTTTTACAATAGCACATGCTATTCGAACACAACATCCTTCGAGCACTACGCTTCTATTAAACGAGCGCCCGGAAGAACTTCCTCAAAGTAGTGCCTGGCAGGTACTCGGCCTTCGTCCGAATCCCGGGATGCAACAACACTGGCCTTCATATCCGCCCAGTATGTCTTGACACGGGCAAGAGCCATTTGTGCGCCCTCTACGCACGCCGACCTCTTCATTGCATCAACATGCGGCACAGAACCAAGGAACTGCTGCACCAAACCAAAATAACTCTTCGGCTCTAGCTCTCCCGGCCACAAACGACTCGCAACATACTTCATGGAAAGTCCGGATAACCTATTCAGCTCCGCCCAGGCAGCCAAATGGTCGGATACCGAAAGGGGACGTTCTGGATTGTGGAACTGCGACCAAAAAAGTTCTTCCAATTTATGGTCACCTCGACCTCGGAAGTGTTCGGTTGCGTCTACCGCACTCGCGGCCAAATCCAGATAAGCGTTTTCCGCACTCCACTGCCGGTCTAATGGAGCATACTTAGGATCCCCGAACTTCAACCGCAACATATAGGGCTTTCCAGCCGTGATATCTCCGGCCTGACGCAGCTCCTCCTTCATAGCTCTCATTGCAGAGCGAGTGTCCTTGGCCTCGGTAGTGATCTTCTCAAGGTCCTTCTAAGCCGCCCTTTCTTCTTGTTCGAGAAATTTACAGCGGTCGGCAGCATCCTTCAATTTTGTAGCCATCTCGGCTATTACCTTCTTGCTCTGGCAGTAAGCAGCCTGTTCGGCTTTCAGCTCTTCAGCCGCCTTAACGGCAGCCGCATCACTTCTCCTTGCTTGCTCCTTGGCTCGGGCAAGTTCCGCCTGAATGCTCTCCACAGCGGCAGCGCTATCTGCATTAAGCACATATATTGTAAGGCACGAACATCGAACTCATCTCATCAGATGTCTGTGGAGCATACCTTGTGCCTCGTCTAGCCGCTTATTTACAAGCGCGATGTCGGCATCCGCCACGTCAAGTTGCCACTTTAGCTCGGCAGATTCATCAGTCCGGCTAGCCACCGAACACCTCACCACCTTCATAAAAAGGTGACATTTTACACCTGGGGTTATGATACTCTGTGTGCCATCACTCTTGACGACACACAGAGTCTCAGGGGCTACTATTCATGCAGGGCGGATTTTATATATGCGGCTCTACCAAAAAGTACACCTTTTCACGTACCTCAAAGCCTGTCAGTAAACTCCTGGCGGCCTCGTACAATCCGCTTTCCGCGGATGAAATCCTTCCTATCACCGTGTTCATCAACATACGATGTTCTTCTGAGACGGACACTCGCCCGAGCAGATCCCTCAGCCTCTCCGACCATGCACCAGAAGGCACCGGACTAGCCCGACGACCTTTTTCAGGATCTGGACTTGGAGAAACCCGTCGGGACGACACCTCGGGGTCGCCTGCCTCATAAGTCAATGCAGCTAGGGGAGGCGTTTCGCTCTCCATCATCTCCGGACGAACATCCCCTGAAGACGAGCTCTGCTGAGAAGGGTTGAGATCTGAACTGCAAGGTAATATTTTGGTTATCTTCCTCAGAAATAAAACTGGGATGCTACTCATTTTTGAACCCCTCTCTTTACTTACGGCTCGAGGAAAGATGATCCCCTTGAGGGCGCAATGCGGCCGGGGCAGTCTCCGGCGCCGGATCCTCTGACGAAGATTTCTTCCCCCGTTTCGAGGTCATCCCCTCCGGGTCTTCAGAGGCACTCCTTTTCTTTCCCAGGTTGGGGGAATTCTCGATTCCTCCCTTCCTGACAGTCTCCTCCGTGGAGGCGGTAGCTCCTTGGTTCCCCTCTTCGCCCTCTGCCGAAAGCATAATCTCCAGCATCCTGGTTAACACGGGATCCGGCGCGGTCTCGGGCAGGGGGGCTGGACACCTGATAAGCTTTGCCTTCGCTATCCACTCCTGTTCAAAGGATAGCTCTGTTAAAGGGCAACTTTATGATGAAAATGCAGATGGTGTGTCCAAATACGGGGCTACTTACCTGAGCATCCGGGCGATTACAGCTTAGACCTGCGTCCTCGGACAAATCCGGACACCTTGCTTGTGATCCAAAGAACAATTTGTACATCTCCACGGGTGTCGCGCCCATAAAATGTTGGAGGACTCGCGGTCCCTCCGGATTAAATTCCCACAGGCGGAGAGGGCGACATTTGCAGGGCAGCGTGCGGTGAATCAGCATAACTTGCACCACTACGGTCAGGTTAATATCTATTTCTGGGAGATCCCGAATGCGGTGCTGCAGTAGGGGCATGTCCTTGGACGGGACCCAGATAAGCCCTTCATTGACCCATGATGCTCGCCGTGGTGGGGGACCCAAGCGGAAAGAAGGTGGCGCCACCCATGTGGTGCCCCTGGGGGCTGTGATGTAAAACCAGTCCCGTTGCCATAAGCCGAACTCCTCTTGGAAAGTGCCCTCGGGCCAGGGAGCGTCGGCTATCTTGCTTATAATAGCTCCTCCGCACTAAGCGTGCTGCCCTTTTATCATCTTCGGCTCCACCTTAAAGGTTCTAAGACACAATCTGAAGTGAGGAGTGATATGGAGGAAGGCCTCACTCACGACAATGAATGATGAAATTTGTAGGATGGACTCCGGAGCTAAGTCATGAAATTCCAGCCCGTAATAGAACATCAGCCCCCTCACGAAGGGATCAATCGGGAAGCCTAGCCCCCGAAGTAAGTGAGATATGAACACCGCGCTCTCACTGGGCTGGGGAGAGGGAATGGCCTGCCCTTGAGCAGGCAGCCTATGTGAGATTTCGCCGGTTAGATACCTGGCATCTCTCAGCTTTCGCACGTCTTCTTCCGTAGCGGAGGAAGGCACCCACTGGCCTTGAAGGTCAGAGCCGGACATCGTCGAAGGTCTGAAGCGCCTAAAATAAGAGCTTTGAGTGTTGGAACTCGAAGCGAAGGGTGGATTCGATTGGATTGAAAAAGAAAGGAGTCGAGGCTTGGTCTCTTTATAAAGGAGTTGAATACCAAGAGGCCTCCCCGTAACCATTTGGGACTCACTTTCAATTAGAGAGTCATACCAAAAGGCGTGGTTGGGTTACCCACGCCCGTATTGATGAGAATCCCGGAATAAGGGGACACGATCTCTGCTTTGACAAGACGTGCCAAGGAAACCGCCTCGCTAAACGCGCTGTGGTGGAACAGTAAAACGACTTGAATAAAGGCTTGGCCGTGGCGTGATGTCACGCTGCGGAATACGTCAGCAGATTAGATTTGTGCAGATATTATTCTCTCTACGGTGGTATGTGGAACTTATTTTTGTAGAGTCGGACACTATCGTTGTGTTCAACATCTTCTATGAAGTATTTGGATGAGGAACCCACCTTGCAATGCCACAGACAATTTGCGCGTCGGACTCATCGTCATTGAAGCCTGGTTCAGGGGCTACTGAGGGAGTCCTGGATTAGGGGGTGTCCGGATGGCCGGACTATGACCTTTGGCCGGACTCCCGGACTACGAAGATACAAGATTGAAGACTTCGTCCCGTGTCCGGATGGGACTTTCCTTGGCGTGGAAGACAAGCTTGGCGATACGATATGAAGATCTCCTCCCATTGTAACCGACTCTGTGTAACCCTAGCCCTCTTCGGTGTCTACATAAACCAGAGAGTTTTAGTCCGTAGGACGAACAACAATCATACCATAGGCTAGCTTCTAGGGTTTAGCCTCTCTGATCTCGTGGTAGATCAACTCTTGTACTACCCATATCATCAATATTAATCAAGCAGGAGTAGGGTTTTACCTCCACCAAGAGGGCCCGAACCTGGGTAAAAACATCGTGTCCCTTGTCTCCTGTTACCATCCGCCTAGACGCACAGTTCGGGACCCCCTACCCGAGATCCGCCGGTTTTGACACCGACAACCACCTTCTTCACCACCTCCGAGGACATAATCACATGGGTATGGGCACTTCCCTTGGCAACTGCCAAGCATGGGGGAGGAGCCCCAGTTTCGTATCGCCATCACACTCCTATCTTTATCGTTTTACTTAGTTCGATCCTTTTGGTAATATCTTGATCTAGTAGAATAAAGTTTTGGTATGAATTAGTTTTGAGTTTTGCTTTGTGCCCCCTCTTTGTAATCGAGTCCGTGAGCTATATAATAAAAATTAGTGTTGAATCAAGGGCTTTGCTGTCTTGCCATGATCTTAAGTGCATAAAAGAATAAAAAGAATAAAACAGTTCATATTGATCTTATGGATAGTAATGACTTCACACATAAAAAGTATGAGGCTTAAAAGTTGTTGAGAGTTGGCAAATGTAGTTTTGGTCATCATTGCAATTAATAGGAAGTAATAAAGAAAGAGAGGATTTCACATATAAATATACTATCTTGGACATCTTTTGTAGTTGTGAGCACTCATTAAAGTATGACATGCTAAAGAGTTGATGGTGGACAAGGAAGACAACATAATGGGTTATGTTTTCTCACATCTTAGTTAATGTATAGTGTCATGGATCGTCCAACATGTTGAGCTTTCCTTTCCCCCTCATGCTAGCCAAATTCCTTGCACCAAGTAGAAATACTACTTGTGCTTCCAAATATCCATAAACCCAGTTTTGCCATAAGAGTCCACCATACCTACCTATGGATTGAGTAAGATCCTTCAAGTAAGTTGTCATGTTGCAAGCAATAAAAATTGCTCTCTAAATATGTGTGACTTATTAGTGCGGAGAAAATAAGCTTTATACGATCATGTGATATGCAAGTAATAAAAGCAACGGACTGCATAATAAAGCTCATATCACAAGTGGCAATACAAAGTGACATTCTTTTGCATTAAGATTTTGTGCATCCAACCGAAAAGCACATGACAACCTCTGCTTCCCTCTACGAAGGTCAAATCTTTTACTTTGTGTCCTATACCTATTGCAAGAGTCAAGGTGATCATCACCTTTCCCTTTTTCATTTTATCCTTTGGCAAGCACCTCGTGTTGGAAAGATCCTGATACATATATCCAATTGGATGTAAGTTAGCATGAACTATTATTGTTGACATTACCCTTGAGGTAAAATGTTGGGAGGCAACACTATATGCCCCTATCTTTCTTTGTGTCCAATTAAAACTCCAGAACCATAAGTATTGCGTGAGTGTTAGCAATTGTACAAGACTAACTGATAGTTGAGTATGTGGACTTTTGAAAAGATCTATTATTAACACTTTCCCATGTTATGATAAATTGTAATTGCTTCAATAACTGAGATTATAGTTTGTTAGTTATCAATGAAATTTTTGTACCATACTTGACATTGTGAATACATTATTACTTGAGCATAAGAAATGATATGACAAAATCTATATATGTTGTTGTTATAAGAATGATCATGATGCCCTCATGTTCGTATTTTATTTTTATCGACACCTCTATCTCTAAACATGTGCACATATTTTTCGATATCGGCTCCCGCTTGAGGACAAGCGAGGTCTATGCTTGGGGGAGTTGATACGTCCATCTTGCATCATGCTTTTATATCGATACTTATTGCATTATGGGCTGTTATTACACATTATGTCACAATACTTATGGCTATTCTCTCTTATTTTACAAGGATTATCATGAGAGGAAGAATGCCAGCACCTGGGATTCTGCGCTAGAAAAGGAGCAAATATTGGAGACCTATTATACACAGCTCCAAAAGTCCTGAAACTCCACGAAAGTCATTTTTGGAATTAATGATAATTATTGAGTGTAAGAAGTACAAGAGGGGGCCCACACCCTGGCCACGAGGGTGGGGGGCGCGCCCACCCCTACTGGGCGCGCCCCCTGCCTTGTGGTCCCCTTGGTGGCCCTCCGGTGCCCATCTTATGCTATATGAAGTCTTCTGCCCTGGAAAAAATCGTAAGCAAGCTTACGGGACAAAACTCCGCCGCCACAAGGCGGAACCTTGGCGGAACCAATCTAGGGCTCCAGTGGAGCTGTTTGCCAGGGAAACTTCCCTCCGGGTGGGGGAAATCATCACCATCGTCATCACCAACAATCCTCTCATCGGGAGGGGGTCAATCTCCATCAACATCTTCACCAGCACCATCTCCTCTCAAACCCTAGTTCATCTCTTGTATCCAATCTTTCTATCCAGACCTCAGATTTGTACGTGTGGGTTGCTAGTAGTGTTGATTACTCCTTGTAGTTGATGCTAGTTGGTTTATTTGGTGGAGGATCATATGTTCAGATCCTTAATGCATATTAATACCCCTCTGATTATGAACATGAATATGCTTTGTGAGTAGTTACGTTTGTTCCTGAGGACATGGGAGAAGTCTTGCTATTAGTAGTCATGTAAATTTGGTATTCGTTTGATACTTTTATGAGATGTATGTTGCCTCTCCTATAGTGGTGTTATGTGAACGTCGACTACATTACACTTCACCATTATTTGGGCCTAGAGGAAGGCATTGGGAAGTAATAAGTAGATGATAGGTTGCTAGAGTGATAGAAGCTTAAACCCTAGTTTATGCGTTGCTTCGTAAGGGGCGGATTTGGATCCATATGTTTCATGCTATGGTTAGGTTTACCTTAATACTTATTTTGTAGTTGCGGATGCTTGCCATAGGGGTTAATCACAAGTGGGATGCTTGTCCAAGAAAGGGCAGTACTCAAGCACCGGTCCACTCAGATATCAAATTATCAAAGTAACGAACGCGAATCATATGCGCGTGATGAAAACTAGCTTGGCGATAATTCCCATGTGTCCTCAGGAGCACTTTTCTCATTATAAGAATTTGACCAGGCTTGTCCTTTGCTACAAAAAGGATTGGGCCACCTTGCTGCACCTTATTTACTTTCATTGCTTGTCTCCCGTTACGAATTATCTTATCACAAAACTATATGTTACCTATAATTTCAGTGCTTGCAGAGAATACCTTACTGAAAACCGCTTGTCATTCCTTCTACTCCTCGTTGGGTTCAACACTTTTACTTATCAGAAGGACTACGATAGATCCACTATACTTGTGGGTCATCATGGAGACGCCCACGTCCAATCAATCGCCACGCGTCAACCAAGGCCGCGGGCTGTGGGGCCCGCGGTGCTCCGCACTTGCCCTTTGGCTTCGCCGCTAGGCCAAGACCGAGCACGCCTTGGGCCCAGTGGCTACTGTTGGCATTCTGGGAACGGGGGTCCCTAGACTTGCCTGCCTGCGACCTGCGGCGTGGCTCAACCAGTGGCCCAGTACAGCCCATCTTCATCAACCAACACTCAAGACCCTCGCGAGGGGCCAAGCCTCACGGGGGGGTGGACGGTGCAAGGCCTCCTCAAGAGGGGCACCACCAGGCGGGCTCACGAGGAGGCGGAGAGATCAAGGCGAGGGGTACCTCACAGGGTGCGCATGATGCAAGCCATGATGATCCAGAACAGGCAGGGACAATGCACGTAGTGTCCTAGTTTCCCCTTTGGTGCAAAGGGGACAAGCGCAGGCGCGGAGTATCGAGGCATCAGGCAATGGTTTCCATATCGGTGCAACAAGACCAAGACCAGCAGGACGGCAGGACGGAGGTCATCGTGGAGCCCAAGATGGCGTCATCACCAGCACCTTTGACAGGCGAAGACCACCTTTAGTCAGGATAGCTTGTACTAGATGTCCCCTTTCAAAATGGTCGTTGTTGGATCCCTTCCCGCTCAATATTTGGGGAGAGGACCAGGGCCTCTATAAATAGGGCTATCCACTACAATAGAAGGGATCGAATGAATTCCTCCCCGAGCAACCACACAAGGACAAGAACACCTCTCCTCGCGAGGCCGTACCTCGTCTGTACTATTCATCATCATCCTGAGAGGCAATCCACCACCACACACAGGAGTAGGGTATTACACCACAACGGTGGCCCGAACCTGTATAAATCTCGTGTCCCTTGTGCTGTGAGTTCTTCTTGTTAGCTTAGAGATTGCAGCGATGTTGAGGGCGTGAATCGGTAGGAGGAGATCTTCGTGCGCACCCCAGAGTTCGAACCTTAAGGGTTTTGCCGGAACCCGATACCCAATAGGTATGAAGAGGATAACTTTGCATGGTATTGGAGTGATAAAACAAAAAAGTAGGTGTTGTTATCATAAAGTTAGAATATATTACTTAAGTATTATAAATAGCAAGTGTGGAATAATGATGGGTCAGTGTGCGAAATTGTCCTAGGCAATTGTTAACAAGACCGGTAATCACTATTGCAACTTTATATGAGGGAGAGGCATAAGCTAACAGACTTTCTCTTCTTGGATCATATGCACTTATGATTGGAACTCTAGCAAGCATCTGCAACTACTAAAGATCATTAAGGTAAAACCCAAACCATAGCATTAACATATCAAGTCCCCTTTATCCCATATGAAACAACCCCCTTACTCGGGTTTAAGCTTTTGTGACTCTAGCAACCCACTATAAGAGAATCATGAATGTATTACAACACCCTACAGCGGGAATCCCTCATGTGTGCGCGGCACGGAAGGGACAATAGGACGACACCAAAATAAAACATACAACTCATACCAAGGTAGATCATCAATCAACCTAAAGACAAAGGCTATCTACTCAAAACATCATAGGATGGCAACATATCATTGGATCATAATATCTGGCATAAAGCACCATGTTCAAGTAGGGATTACGCGCGGGGTGCGGGAGAGTGGACCACGTAAAAGAGATGAGGACGGTGATGATGAGGGTGATGTTGATGAAGACGATCACTGCGGCAATGATTCCCCTCCCGATAGCACTCTAGCACCACCAAGAGAGAGGAGGAGAGGTTCTCCCCCTTGTGCTTCCTCCTCCATTGCCTCCCTCCTAGATGGGGATAGGTTCTCCCTCTAGTCCTTGGCCTTCATGGCGATGATGGCTCCTCCGAGATCCTTCCCCATGGCGTCCGGTGATGATGGCCCACTCCGGCAGGGTGCCAGAGTGGGCCTAGATAGATTTCTCGTGGCTACAGAGGCTTGCGGCGGCGGAACTTCTGATCTTGCTTCGGTTCTTGTGTTTTTAGGATTTATAGGAGGGGTCGGCGTTAGTTTCACGTCAAGTGGGCCCATGGGGAGTCCACGAGGTAGGAGCACCCTCCCAGGGGTAGGACGCGCCCCCCGCCCTCGTGGTGGCCTCGGGACTCCCCTCCGGTAGCTTTTTGTTCCAGTATTTTTTATATTTTCCAAAAATATTGTCCGTTGATTTTCAGCGCATTCCGAGAACTTTTATTTCTGCACAAAAACAACATGGTAGTTCTGCTGAAAATAGCGTCAGACCGGGTTAGTTCTAATTAAATCATACCAAAATCATGTAAAAATATTATAAACATGGCATGAATACTTCATAAATTATAGATACGTCGGAGACGTATCATGAGGGCGCACAATATTCATGGTGGCGAAGCACCTGGCATGCAGGTGATAGCATAGAACAACTCAAGAAAAGGTAAGGCCAGTTCTGATAGATGCGCAAAATGATACACGCTGCAGGGCATGCCCACACAGCTCGAGGACAATGCAGCCCAAGGGGTGCCCTCGATTGAACAAACCAAAAAGTCACCTGGCACCGTCGCTAGAGGAGTGTTGAGGTAGTTGAAGGTATGTGCCCTCACGGGTCGTCTGGCTCCATGGTCCTGCGAGGCTCTTGAGGCTTGGGAGGCTCGGGAGGCTCGCGAGGGTCCAGGGCCTCCTCCGATAGGATCGCCTGGTGCCTGGCCTCACGAGCCGCCTGAATTCCCTGCATGTAGCGCTGGTACATGGCAGCCATGCCCAGCAGGCCGAATGTCATGCAAAGATGGATGCGGGGGCAGCCCCCACTCCTTCCAACACGGGGCGGCTAGAAGAGCTCCTGAGAAGTAGCCCTGTTGAGGCTCGGGATGTTGACGCAGACGCGCAGCTCGCCGCTCATGTCCTAGATGGCAGCTACACTGAGCGACGCGGGTCGGCGCTCGCCATTCATGGCCCGCGCCTCCTGAAGCTCTCTGATTGCCTTGGTGATGAACTCCTATGCGCTTGGTGCTTTGCAATCTGTGTCCTGCTCCCGGAAGTGCGTGTTGAAGCACGCCTCCACATGGTGCCCGAACGCCTCTCTGGTGACGCTGGTCAGGTCAGAGGCCCTCCAGAAGAGAGCCCCCATTCCTAGTTTGAGAGGGGCACCGGGCGCGCCTTCCTATGCGGAAGGGAAAGGCGCCCCGGCCTCCTGAGCGCTCCTGAGTAGGAGCCGCTTCTTCTTCTTGGGAGAAACCTTAGGGGGGTGGATTGTGCCCTCGCCATCAGAGTTCTTGACCGTCTCGGCATGGTAGGCGTGCTCGAGGGAGCACACCGCATCCTTCTCATCAAAGGTGACCGTGAGGATGTCGCAGCTTCTTGGCATCTTGAGGACGTTGTAGCCGTGGTGAGTCGCCGCCATGAACTTGGCAAGGGCCTGATACCCGAGATTGGCTTCGTACGGGAGACGAATGTGAGCGACGTCGAAGTCGATGAGCTCGGTGCGGTAGTTATCATGCTTGACGAAGGTGACGGGGAGGAGAATCTGTCCCAAGGGGACAGTGGAGACGTCGGCCACCCCTGAGAAAGGTAAGGTGGGGAGGAAATAATCATAGGGAACCTGGAGTGTCTCGAACGTCTCAGCAGAGAGGACATTCAGCCCTACGCAACCATCGATAAGTGCCTTGGTAACGAGGTCGTTGCTGATGGTTGGTGAGTAGAGGATCAGTAGTGTGCCTGCTGTGGCTGCACACTTGAGTTGATCCGAAGAGTATAAGGTGATGGAGTACTTGGACCACCTGAGGGGGCGCAACGCCTCGAGCTTGGGAAGGGTTGCGTTCACCTCACGAGCGAACTGCTTGAAGACGCGATGGGAGGTGGGGGCCTGAGCACCCCCCCCCCCAGGATGCAGGCGATAGCACGAGGCTCTTGGAAGCCCCCGGCCCCATCATCCTAGCATTGGTCATCATTCCTCCTTGGTAGCCGTGGTAGCGGAGGGAGGCCGGCGTTGCCCTAGGGGCGGTCCTCACGAGGCTGGTCCCGCCAGGGGCTGTCGCGAGGCCGGCATTGCAAGCAGTCTTCAGAGGCCGAGCGCGCTAGTGCTGACGGGGGTCATGGTTGTCGCAGTGACCACCACCGCGGCCGCCTCCACGATTGTTGCGCTCAGGGCAGTGGCCAAGGAGTCTGTCCTGGATGGCCCTGAGCTCCTGGCAGTCGTTGGAGTTGTTGTTGTGCACGTTATGGAAGACGCAGAATGGGCGGTTACCCTTGGAAGACTCTGGGTGGTCGCACCCGTGCTTCATCTCGGGCTCGGCTGTGAGCACTGCCGAGCCCTTGGGCTTCACGTCCTTCGCCTTGGCCTTCTTGTCTTCGGGGCCAGTCTTTTGGAGCTCGAGGAGCGAGAGGCGGCCTTCCTCTGCCCTGGTGCACCTGGTTGCCATATTGAACATCTCCAAAACCGAGCACAGATCCTCGACAATGGCGAGCTCCTTCTTCATCTTGAATTCCCAGACGCCATCAGTGAACACTGAGATGATGGCCTCGTCCAACACCTTGGGGAGCTTGAGATGAACGTTGGTGAAGCATTGTACATATTTGTGTAAGGTCTCCCCTGGTTGTTGCTTGATGTGCCGCAGGTCGCACGCGGCAGGTGTGCAGTCCCGGGTGCCTTGGAAGTTGGCGATGAAGCCTTCGCGTAGCTTGTCCCAGGAGGAGATCGACCCCACCGGGAGGTTCAGGAGCCACGAGCATGTGTCGTCCTTGAGAGCCATGGGACAATAGTTTGCCATGACCTTCTCGTCGTTGTTCGCCACCTCAATGCTCAGCTAATAGAGCTGGAGGAACTCGGCCGGGTCGAGGGTGTCGTCATAGCGCGGAGGCAGATCCAGCTTGAACATGCCGGGCTAGACGATGTGGCCCAACTCTGGAGAGAATGCTCAGTAGCCTGCCGTGCTCACGTGAGGCCGTCACGGAGGGGGAGCCTGGTCTTGCCTCCCATGTGCAACCACCTCGGGCTGCACACGGTCTTGGCACGGAGGTACCAGGAGCACACGCGCCTCTGCTTGGGGCCGCTGCACCACCTGGCAGCTTGCTTCGTCATGCGCTGGTGCCACGTGCGGCGGGTCGCACAAGGGGAGGGGGGCTCGCGCCTTGGCTCCGGGACGACATAACACCGGAGAGGAGGAGGAGGTGCACCGTGGGCCACATCGCCCGCCTGAGGCAGTGGTGGAGGGAGCAAGGAAGATAACGCAGGAGCCTCCCCAGCGGTGCTGACGAGCTCGGCAATACGATCTAGCCAGTCCTCGTAGAGGTCCTTGGCCGGGCGGTAGCACAGAACCTCAAGCGCCATGAGCAGCGCAGCCTGCGCATTCGCCGGCCCGCGACGATCATGGTAAGACGAAGTAGCGGTCGGGGTTGGTGACGGGGTGGCGGTGTGACCATCGCGCTGCATTGAGGGTGGCAACGACAAGACCTGTTGTTCGTGGAGCACGGGGCCGATGGCGGTGTTAGCCGCAGGTGACGGGGAGTGGCGGGGAGCGGCCGGGAGCGTCATCGCCCGTAGGCGCGGCTTGACCAACTCGGGCGGCGAGGACTGCCCGGCACGCAGCGCGAATTCAACGAGCATCCGCCATGAGAACAATGGAGCAGTGGCGAAACAACCGACGTAAGGAGGGCTTCAACACACCCCTAGCTTGCATGCCAAATATCGGATTCAGGGCTCTGCAACCCCAAGGAAGATTCAAACTCTATGGTGTGCGCGAAGAACTCAACCTTTCCTCCCAACCAACGTGTTGCTCTCATGACCTAGTTCATGAAAATGGAATGGAAATGGACGCGGCAGTTTACCCAGGTTCGGGCCACCTTGCGGTGTAAGACCCTACTCTTGCTTTGTGGTGGATTGGCCTCGTGAGGGCCTGAGGATGAACTAGTACAGTGGAAGAACTACCTCAGGAGGCTCGTTCTTGTGCTTGTGGTAGCTTCGGAGAGCTCTCCCTTTCTACGGTGGTGGCTAAGCTATATTCAAAGTGGCTTCGGTCCTGTTGGAGTAATGTGCCACGGGTAGGCTAACTTGAGCCCCCGAACCTTTCAAAACATCGGGGCGGACTGCGCCCCTCAAGACCCCACGATAAGGAGCCGCCTTCTGGGAGCCGGCGGCAAGGCCACCAACTGCCCCTCACGGCCGAGTCCCAGGGACGACTACGAGATAAGCCGCCTCCTATTGGTGGCTTCCAGAGAAGCCGGCTATGGGGAGTCGGCCCGTGACTCCGACCACCTCCTGCCTTCGCCACGATGGACGGGACGGAGTACAGTCACCGCGTGGCCCATCGCTGCCCCGCTTACGAACGGCTGGCCTAGCTATAGTGTGCTGTACCGCTGGAGATCTCCATACGGTGCGGCACTGTTGTCATGCCTGCCCTGGCCTCAGCCCTTGTGGGCGGCGCACTGTGCCCACGGCGGCCTACTTGTACGGCCCAGAGACGGCGGGTCCCACCCGTCAGTGGAGGTACAGAAGACGTAAAGAGCGCCACAAGACGGACCCGTTGGGAGTCGGCCCCCGGGAGTCGGCTAGCCCCTCCCACGGACCCCACACGCCATTAACCAGACAAGACAGGGAATGGCAATAGTGATCGTCCGTCAGGAGACGGCACTGTTGCCACAACCCCATGACCAAGCCAGCGTCATTAGAAGCACGGCTACAGTACCAGGCCTGTCGGTGGGGCCCACCAGTCGGCGGGCCCAAGCAGCCGGCGGAGAAGACGGCGGCCTGAGAGACAGACGGCTGGGATCCGCACCCAGCCGGATTATCATTTTATCCCTGGGGGGCGAGCCTATATAAGCCCCCCGGGGCACCCATGCAAGGGGGGTCGCTTCTTTAGCACTAGACCAGATCATATAGGAAGGAGGGAGCTAGCCTTGCCATCTCCTACCCCCAGGAAACAGCTCTAGGAGCAACCTTGTACTCACTTTGCCATAGTGATCATGCGAAGACCCCGTAGAGCAACAGTAGGGGTGTTATCTCCATGAAGAGCCCTGAAGCTGGGTAAGATTCGCCGGCGTGCATGCCTTTGCCTCATCCCCTTTCCAGGCACCGGCGACGTTCTACTCGCCCCCACTATGATAAGCCATCCTATAGCATATGTCGCACCGAACCTCCGACATTTGGCGCCCACCATGGGGCGAGGTGCACCGTCGTCCGGAGACCTGCTCTGGACAGGAACCCTTTTCCTCCCTGGCGAGCGTAGCCAGCCCGGCATGCCAGGCGGAGTCTGCACCGACACGCTGCACGGCGCTGAGATCGCCTACGCAGCCAGCTGCCTCGCCGAACTTGTCGGCGAGGTTCGCCTCTCCGACGAGCCTGCATCCGACGCAGGCACGGGCGGCCCCGAGAGCCTTCTCGCGGGCCTCCTTGACAAACTCCACGTCGCCGGCGAGCCTGCCGTGGACCTGTAGTCCATAGGCTCCACCGACCCAATGCTGGTCGACTCTGACACCGCGTCGCTCGACGCATTCCCCACCAACGTGGTGGTCTACGACGAGCCGCTCCCTCGCGCGGAGAGCGGCGGAAGCACCGTTACAGAGGTTCTTGTCCTTGATCATGGCTAGCGTTCCGGTGAAGGAGCTCATGATCCACTCGACGTGGCTCTGCAAGACCTGACCGCAAATATTCCGAGAGACGCTGACGCCAAGACGCTGGAGGCGCGCCGCCTTCAGCTCGTCGAAGGCGCGAAGAAGCTGGCAAGCATGAGACGCTTGTCAGAAGCCTATCAGCGTGAGATGGATCGCGCTATGGGCGGCTCGCCGGCCTCCACTGGTCCTAGCCGCCTAGGCGCGGTCCGGCAGCGCGGCGTAGCCATCGCCAACCTATTCGGGGCCAATCGCCCTGTGTACACCACGCCTGCGGAAAACATCCGTGCCGCCCAGGCAGCGGCGGACGAGCTAGACAACTTCGAGGGTGAAGAGCGCCGCTTGATGACGGAGCGAGTCCAGCAGCTCCTTGACGCGGCTGCCCCACAGAATGAAGCCGGCTGCCGCACAGAGGTGCCGCAACGACAAAACGATGACCTGCCTCCCCGCCGAGATCTAGGCGCGACATCTCGGACACCAACTGGCGGTGTCCGCGGAAGGAAAGACAAGGATCCGGCTGTCAGCCACAGTCGGACTCGCATCACCATCGAGCGCGACCAAGACGGCCACCCAAAAGCAATAGAACGGCGGGACAACTATCTGCCTCCTCCTCCTCGCAAAGAAAGGAGAGTCTCCCCGCCACCCGTTGAGAATCCGACTCTCGGTGACCGCCTTGGCCGCCGAGAGGGAGTCGGAGAAAATGACGCCCGCCATCGGATCGACCGACTCCACCGATCCCTGGCGCTGGAAGAAGAAGACAAGTTGGGTCCTGCCTGTTTCGGACCTCGCATCCGAGACGAGCCCTTTCCCAAAGTGTTCACGCTCCCCTGAGACACGCCCAAGTACACCGGCTCCATGAAGCCGGAAGACTGGCTGGTTGACTACTCCACGGCCGTCAACATAGCGAACGGCAACAAGCGTGTTGCCGTAAAGTATGTTCCACTCATGCTCCAGGGCACGGCCCGAACATGGTTGAACAACCTGAAACCCCGCAGCATCAACAGCTGGGTCGACTTCACTGAAGCCTTCGTCCGTAAATTCATGAGCACGTACAAGCGACCTCCCAAGCCTCGCCAACTTTCGTTGTGCATGCAAGGCCCCGACGAGTCCACTCGCGACTACCTCACGCGCTGGGCCGAGCTTTAGAACTCTTGTGAGGGCATGCATGAGGTGCAAGCTATCCAGTACTTCACTTCCGGGTGCAGAGAAGGCACCGTCCTCAAGCACAAGCTCCTCTGCGACGAGCCGGAGACCCTCGACGAGCTGCTGATCATAGCAGACAAATACGGCATGGCCGACTCCTCCATGAAGGCGGAGATTCAAGTTAGTTCGACCGGCAAAGTAGCCCCTCAGGCTCCCAGAACTCCGGCTGGGGACGCTAGTCAGCGACAACAACAGAACGATCAGAAGCGCAAAGCCCCACAGCCGGCTTCCAACAGCCGGCAAGTTGCAACAGTCGAAGACCAGCAGACGGAGGAGCAGCCTCTGACCAAGCGACAGAAAGGCGGCAAGTCCAACTGGTTGCTGGCCTTCTCTTACGAGCAGACCCTAGATGTCCCCTGCAAGTTCCACAGCGGCGCGAAGCCATCGAACCACACCACCCGGAAATTCCACTGGCTCACCAGAATCGACAAGCGAGACAGCCTCCTGCCTCCCCCGCCTGCTAGGCCGCCGCCTCCACCACCGCCCCAGCAGCCGGCTGCCAGGCCAGTCGGCGCAGTACAAGACGAGTACCCAGAAGTGCACGGAGCTTATGTGGTGTTCACCAGTGTGGCTGACGATCGACGCAGCAGGCGGCAGCAGCAGCAAGAGGTGAACGCAGTAGCATCAAGTACTCCAGAGTTCATGCACTGGTCCGAGAAGCCTATCAGTTGGAGCAGAGCTGATCACCCAGAGGTGATGCCGAGTCCGGGCTCCTACTCCCTAGTCTTAGGTGCCACCTTTGCCACAGATAGGCGGGCCACTCACTTCTCGCGAGTGCTGATAGACGGAGGCAGTAGCATCAACATCATGTACAAGGATACCATGAAGAAGTTAGGAATCAAGCAAAGACAGGTTCAGAGCAGCCGGACAGTGTTCCACGGCATTGTTCCTGGCCTTTCCTGCTCACCAATCGGCAAGATCCTGATAGGCGTCCTCTTTGGAGACAAAGATCATTTTCGCTGAGAGCTAGTTTGGTTTGAAGTGGTGGACCTCGAAAGCCCGTACCATGCATTGCTTGGCCGACCTGCTTTGGCCAAGTTCATGGCGGTCCCCCACTACGCCTACCTCAAAATGAAGATGCCGAGTTCCAAGGGGATTCTGACCATAGCCGGCGACTGCAGAAAGTCGTCCGCTTGCGCGGCCGAAAGCAGTCGGCTAGCCAAGTCCTTGGTAATCGCAGCTGAGAAGCGGCTTCTTGATCGGGTTGTGGCGATGGCCGGCAAGCAGCCCGAGATGTCGCCTAACCCCAAGGAGTCGAAAGCTGAAGGTTCGTTGAAGCCGGCCAAAGAAACGAAGAAGATACCCTTGGACCCGAAACACCCAGAGAGGTACACTGTCATAGGTGCAAACCTTGACAGCAAATAGGAAGGCGAGCTCGTCGATTTCCTCTGTGAGAATCGAGACATCTTCGCATGGTCCCCTAAAGACATGCCAGGTGTACCGACGGAATTCGCCGAGCACAAGTTACATGTCTGATCTGATGTGAAGCCCGTCAGGCAGCCCTTGCGCCTCCTGTCAGAAGAGAAGAGAAGAGATGCTGGAGAAGAGATAGTCGGGCTCCTGGCAGTCGGCTTCATTATGGAAGTATTTTTCCCAAAGTGGTTGGCAAACCCGGTCCTCATGCTGAAGAAGAACAAGCAGTGGCGGATGTGTATTGACTACACAAGCCTCAACAAAGCTTGCCCCAAGGACCCATTCGCTCTGCCGAGAATTAATCAGGTGATATACTCCACAGTCGGATGCGAGCTGTTGAGCTTCTTAGATGCATATTCAGGATTTCACCAGATCAAGGTGAACCCGGCTGATAGACTGAAGACCACCTTCATCACGTCGTTTGGAGCCTTTTGCTACCTGACCATGACGTTCGGCTTGAGGAATGCCGGTGCCACCTTTCAGCGTTGCATGCAGAAGTGCCTCCTCAAGCAACTCGTCAGAAACGCCCATGTCTACATGGACGATGTGGTGGTGAAGACGGAAAACCATGGAACATTGCTGGAAGACCTCAAGGAAGCCTTTGAGAACCTGCGCCGATTCCAGATCAAGCTCAACCCTGAGAAGTGTGTCTTCGGAGTACCAGCCGGCCAACTCCTTGGTTTCCTGGTCTCTGAATGCGGCATAGAGTGCAACCCTGTAAAGATCAAGGACATCGAGAGGATGGAGGTACCCAACCAACTGCTAGATGTGCAAAAGTTCACCGACTGCTTGGCGTCCATCAGCCGTTTCATCAGTCGGCTGGGCGAGAAGACTTTCCCTTTATACCAACTCGTGAAGAAGACGACCTTTTTCGAGTGGAACCCCAAGGCGGACGAAGCTTTTCTCCAGTTGAAGAAAATGTTGACTACTCCCCCTGTGCTGGCGGCCCCGACTCCTAAAGAGCCCATGCTCCTGTACATTGCCACCACCAGCCGGGTAGTCAGCACAGTCATTGTAGTTGAACGCAAGGAGGAAGGCAAGGCGCTACCTATCCAGAGACCGGTATATTACCTGAGCGAAGTACTGTCGACCTCCAAGCAGAACTACCCCACTACCAGAAGATGTGCTACGGCGTGCACTTTGCCGCCAAGAAGCTGAAGCCTTACTTTCAGGAGCATCCAATCACTGTGGTTTGCACAGCCCCACTAGCCGAGATCATCAGAAGCAGAGATGCTTCTGGCCGAGTGGCCAAATGGGCCATTGAGCTAGCTCCCTACACCATCTACTACCAGCCCTGGGCCGAGACCGACTTCCTCGTCGACTGGGCCGAGACCCAGTACCTGCCGCCAGCACCCGACTCCACCCATTGGCGGATGCATTTCGACGGCTCCAAGATGCGCACCGGCTTGGGAGCCGGCGTTGTCCTCACTTCCCCCAAAAGCGACAAGCTCAGATATGCGCTGCAGATCCATTTCTCCGCCTGCAATAACGTCGCTGAGTAAGAGGCACTCATTCACGGGCTCCGGCTTGCCAAAGAACATGGCATTCACCAGATCCTGTGTTATGGCGACTCCGACTTAGTGGTCCAGCAGTCATCTGGGACGCCAAGGATGCAAACATGGCGAGCTACCGTTTCCTTGTACAGCAACTCAGCGGATATTTTGAGGGGTGGGAGTTCCTTCACGTGCCAAGAAATGACAACGACCAAGCAGACGCTCTGGCACGAATCGGCTCCACCCGCCAAGCAATACCATCTGGCGTCGCCCTTCGGCGCCTCCTCAAGTCGTCTGTCAAGCCTTCACCAGAATCAGACTCCATCTTTGTGCCGGCTCCCCCCGAAGAAGTCGGATCCAACTCAAGAGCCCCAGCAGACGGCACGAGAGTTCTTACAAATGGCTCCAAGAACGCCGCAGACGAAGCCGGCCCGGGGACTTCAGAACCCGTCCCGGGGACTGCGGCGACCAGTCAGAAGACTCCAGAACTCGGCCCGGGGACTGCGCCAATCGGCCCGGGGACTTCATCAATCCAGCAAGCGGTCGCGGACTCCAGCCCGCCACCTCACAGCCCAGCCGCCCTCGTCCAAGTCGCAGTACTAGCAGTTGAAGAAATAGCAGCACCCTCATGGGCCCAGCCCATCCTCAAGTTCCTAGTGAGCAAAGAGCTGCCAACTGATGAAATCTTGGCTCGGCAAGTACAACGCTGAGCGGCAGCTTACACCATAGTCAACAAAGGGGTGGTCAGGCGCAGCGTCATTGGTGTCTACCAGCGTTGCATCGAGCCAGAGCAAGGCCAAGCAATTCTCAAAGACATCCATCAAGGCGAGTGCGGCCACCATGCGGCTTCAAGAGCACTCGTCGCCAAAGCCTTTCGACACAGTTTCTTCTGGCCAACTGCCCTAGAAGAGGCCAAAGAATTGGTCCAAAAGTGCAAAGGGTGCCAGAAGTTCCGCTCCAAGCCACATCATCCGGCTTCCGCACTCAAGACTATCCCCATCACCTGGCCCTTTGCGGTTCGGGGCCTGGATATGGTGGGACCATTCAAAACAGCACGAGGCGGCCTAACTCACTTACTTGTCGCGGTGGACAAGTTCACCAAGTGGATAGAAGTAAAGCCCATCAAGAAGTTGAATGGTCCGACTGTAGTGACTTTCATCGCCGACATCACGACTCGGTACGGCATACCACATAGCATCATCACCGACAATGGCAGAAATTTCTCCAAAGGTGCCTTGGCCCGTTTCTGCGCGACATAGGGCATCCGACTGGAGTTAGCGTCCGTTTCCCATCCGCAGTCAAACGGCTAGGTAGAGCGAGCAAACGGCCTCATCCTGTCCGGCATCAAGCCTCGACCGGTCGAACCACTAGAGCATTCGGCCGGCTATTGGCTTGATGAGTTGTCAGCCGTCCTCTGGAGTCTGCGCACGACTCAAAACAAGTCAACCGGCTTCACACCTTTCTTCCTCGTCTACGGTGCTGAAGCCGTCATCCCAACGGACGTAGAGTTCGACTTCCCGCGAGTCACCATGTACACCGAGGAGGAAGCAGAATAAGCACGACAAGACGGTGTCGATCTGTTGGAAGAGGGCCGGCTGTTGGCACTCAGCTGGTCCAGCATCTACCAGCAGAGCCTGCGCCGATACTACAACAGGAAGGTCAGGCCGAGATCATTCCAAGAGGGCGACCTTGTGCTCCGACTGATCTAGCGAACAGCCGGTCAGCACAAGCTGTCGGCACCTTGGGAAGGCCCCTTCATTATCAGCAAAGTGCTGGGCAACGACTCCTACTACCTGATCGACGCTCAGAAGCCCCGAGAACGCAAGAGGGACGACTCCGGCAATGAGACGGAACGCCCATGGAATGCAAATCTTCTCCGAAGATTTTACAGTTGATGCAGTATGTATCACGCTACCTTTGTATTAAAGTACCAAGACTTCGGGCCCCCCGAGACAAGCTCGGGGACTGCCCTTTTTGTTATCTGTATGATAAGAATTATGCCTTCGAGTATGCTACTCTTTGTTATGCCGCTTGGCACCAGGCTCGACTAGTCGGCTCGGGGACTCGCCGCCTCGCGCTATGGAATGCTTCCTGCAGTCGGACAAGTAGTTTGTGGTGCCTAAGCCGTCTCCTATCAGAAGCCGCAGCTCGCAGAGCGACTGTTTGGTGGGCAGGAGTAAGGAAGAATGGGCGCCCACATGAAAAATGTCTAAGGACTCAAAGCATAAACATAGCTTAAGCCGGCTTCCAGCCTCTCTTAGCAAAGCCAACTCTTGAGTAGTCAGCTTAATCTTTCTATCCAACTTGTTAAAAAGACTCTAAAAATGGCCAAGTACTTGCCTTCCCAAAGTAGCCAAGCATTTGATCCAGAGGCGGTCCGTAGAACGGCTGTCCGACTGGCAAGGTGGCGACTAAGGGAAGGCGGCAAAGGAAAAATCCAAAAGAGCAATGAGCAAGGAAAGATAGAATTCGGATAAATATTTACATAACATAGGCCCTTGGCCGAATCTTCAACCAGAAGTTCAAAATACACCCCGCGGGTGGAATTGTTCGAATTAACAAGTTCTTCAAAGACTACTAAAGCAGATAAAATGAAGGCAAGACGGCAGCCTAGGAAGCGGCAGACGGGTTCGGAGGGTCGGAAGAGACGGCGGTGTCAGGCGCTGGGGCGGCCGGCTAGACAGTCTCGGCTTGATCGTCTCCGGCGGCAGCCGGCTCGGTCAGGCGTGGCTCGTTGCTGGAGGCGCGGTCGAGCTGAGGCTAGTCACCCTCTCTGTCTTCTGGCGCCTCCGTCTCACCTCCGTCCTCCGCCTCGCCTTCCTCCTCGGCGCTGGAACCGATCACCTCCGCCGAGTCCTCGTCATAATCCGGGTTCATCCCGAACCACTCCGGCGGCGCCTCCCTGCCGTCTTCTGCCCGATCAGGGACGAAGACGCTAGTGTCTGCATAGTCGGCGATCGCCGGAGCACGCATGACGAGGGCGTCTTCCACGGCTATCAGCTCCGCCTGGGCCTCTGACTGGAACGCGGCCAGCCGGTCCAGGTCTAGCCCTGGATACCACGCCTTGACGAATTCCAAGGCCCGGCCCGCTCCGGCCCGGGCCGAGGAACCCTTCCAAGCCTCAAGACGACCAGCCGCGACCTCCAGCCAGTCGGCAGTCCGACTGGGAGTGTGCAGAACCGGCATGTCTAGCCACAGGGCAGCAATCGCTTGGGTGCCGGCACGTTGAAGCCAGCGCAGCATCCGATGGGCCGGCCGCAGACGAACCTCGATGCTCAGAAGCTGCTCATCGAGGGTCTGGGGGGCGTTGGCGGCAATCTCCGCGCCATTTTCCCTTCGCGCCTCGCGATCATCCTCGATGGCCTGAGTGGCCGCCTGCGAGTGGCCAGGGAAGAAGTCTGCCAAGACAAAAAAAAGCAAGTCAAAAAATCAGGAGTCATCCCGACCCATAGTCGGCGGCTCAAAGAAAGTAAAGAAACTCACCGTCGACGATGTCCTCAATCTCATCGAAGCCAGAGGTCAGCAGCGCCTCCTTGTCGGTCCAGGAGGAGCGCTCGCCTTCGAACTCGGCCAGGAGAGCAGTCTCTTTCTTCCCTGCCTCATCCTGCGCCTTCGTGAGCAGCTACCTTTGCTCCGCCAGCTGCGCAGCCAGCAGGTCGCGCTCCGCGGCGAGCTTGCTGCACTCCCCCCTTGGCACGCAAGGCGGTGTTGGCCTCACCCTTCTGTTGCTGAAGAGTGGCGTTGGCCTCTGAAGAATAAAAAGGAAAAAGACGTTAAGTCGTCAACAAAGAAGGTCGCTGGGAAGATCCGGCCCGACTGCTCAGCAGTCGGCCCAAATCTCGGGGACTAAAGCCCGCGGGTGCGCCAGCACGCCCCCGCGAAGAAGGAGGACTCACTCCGGCTCTCCGACAAGTCGGGCGTCCGCCTGCCCAGCTCCTCAACATTGCGGTTAAAGGCAGTGACACGGAGGTTGTGATACTCCTATGATAAGAATTTTAGACAAAGATAAGTATTGGAACTCGCCAGAAGGAGTTCCGAGCCGCCTACTCAGCAGCCGGCCCGAAACTCGGGGACTACACCCAGTGGATGCGCTGGCGCGCCCTGTCAGCAACCCGACTCAATGCCACATTGATCTAGCATGTAACACATCATATCACTTTGCGGCCTCACGCACGGTATCCCAACGGGTGTCGCCTTACCTTTGCCCGGGACCGTTTGCGCCTTTTGGCACACGTATATGATAGTGTCGCTACCATCCATATGATAAGGAGCCCGGGCTGACATGGCTGCTCGTAAACCCAAAGTGGCACAAACTTACAGGGACAGTCATCCATGACCCAGCATCGAACGTGTCTGTCATCAGCGAGTGAATCCAGGCTGTAGCACTGGGCTAGCAGGACTCCAGTGAACCGGGCTGTATCGGGCTAACAGGACTCCGATATTCATCGCGTGACATTTCCCCGAAGGGACAGACATAGGATCGAAGAAGGACACATGCCGGCCAGCCTAAGTGTTCCGGAGCAGTAGCAAGCTACCATGGCTCAGTGGAAGCACTAGGAGACATTTCCCAGTAATAGAGGCTACTAAGGATAAACAACTAGATAGTCAGATCCCACACATACCAAGCATTTCAATAACATACACACAATATGCTCGATATGTGCAAATACAACATGGCATCACAACATGACTCTACAACTCAAGTATTTTATTCAATAGGCTCCGGGGAGCGAGATATTACAAACATGGGTCTCATGACCCAACATTCAGAGCATACAAGTCAAAGCACAAGAGGAAGCTTAACTTGTCTAAGTACAGACAACTATAAATGAAAAAGGCTGAAAAGCCTGACTATCTACCAGATCCTGCCGAGGGCACAAGATCGTAGCTGAGGTAACAAGCTAAATGTCGAAGTCCACGAGGAACTACTAATGGGACTGAAGTATCTCTCTGCAAAAACATAAAATAGGCAAACGTGAGTACAAATGTACCCAGCAAGACTTACATCAGAACTATCTACATATGCATCATTATCAACAAAGGGATGGTGGGGTTTAACTGCAGCAAGCCAGCTTTGACTCAGTGGCTATCCTGAACTACGACTGCAATGTAACTCTTTGAGGTGGCGCACACGAGTCCATATTCACCATATCAATACACCACTATGGATCCGCTCCCGTCTCCCTACGAGAACACCATCCATAGCAGTCACGCTTATCTTGCGTATTTTAGAGTATCCACTTTCACTTGTCTATGAACTGTACAGACAACCCAGAAGTCCTTTACCGCGGACACGGCTATTCGAATAGATCATATTAACCCTGCTGGGGTGTACTTCTTCACACACGCTCTCACTACTTACCGCCGTTTACACGACATGTACTCGGCAACCTTCAAGTGGAAGCCCAGCGAGGGTGTCGTCCACGACCTGACTAACCACACAAGTCTCTCGTCCAGGTTTATCGCCTATTCGGGTTCCATCCGCAAGGAGATCCGGCCGGGGTGTCGCTCACGGCCCCAAACGATGTGAGCAGGGTTCCCAAGCCCACCATCCGGGTGCCACTTGGTACACCGTGCCTCTATGCCTAGTCTGTCCCAAGCCCACCTGTACCAGGTGCCACTTGGTAGACTACTAACACTACCTACAAACACCAGAAACTAGTTGCAACTCCTGGACAGAGATCAAGTTGATTAATAAGTCGAGAGAGCTTGGAGTGCCCGGAGCCCAATGTGTGGTAGTAATTGTTCATGGATCACAAACACAGAACTCAGTTCCTAAGGACGGCTTCAATGAGACAACCCACCATGTACTCCTACATGGCCTCTCACCGCTACCTTTACCAAATCATGTTCACACACTTAGCTCACACATAGTAGGACATGTTTACACACCTCCAATTCATCCCCGATGAATCAGACCTGACACAACTCTAAGCAATAGCAGTCATGACAAACAAGCATGAATGAGTAGGCACATTAGGGCTCAAACAACTCCTACTCAGGCTAGTGGGTTTCATCTATTTACTGTGGCAATGACAGGTCATGCAGAGGATAAAGGGGTTCAACTACCACAGTAAGTAATAGTTGTATCGTTGTTGTCCTAATGCAGTAAAATAGAGCAGGAGCGAGAGAGTGGGATTGTATCAGAATGAACAAGGGGGTTTTGCTTGCCTGGCACTTCTGAAGATAGTATAGCTCTTCATCGGTGTCATCGATCACATCGTCGGAACACGTCTACTAAGAGGGGATAAACACCGACAAACAAAGAAGAAACACAATCAGTGCAATGCGACAATGTGATGCACGATCATGACATGGCAATATGCTGTGATTTGGGCTAATGCAACTAGCAAACAGATTAAATGAAGTTGGTTTGAATCCAAGGTTCAAATTCAAACTCCATATGTGGATATTAAAATGACATTTATATGATTTGTTCTAAACAGCAGCTATAAGTTGTTCTAACATGCATGAAAATGGTATAGATGGATAGATTGGATTTTTTGATCATTTTTTATATATAAATTATTTCATTCTGAGCTACGGTTAGTTTTCTATGATTTTTAGAAGTTTGGGATATTTTCTGAAATTTATAAATCATTTCCTGATTTAGTTTAATTCCAGAAATACTTTACTGCATCAGCATGACGCCCGCGTGACGTCAGCAAGTCAACAGGGTTGACCAGAGTCAAACCTGACGCATGGGACCCGGTCAATGCTGACGTGGCCAAGCAAACTGACCGGTGGGCCAAGACATTAGCTTAAACTAAGCAGGGAGATAATCCTGTGATTAATTAAGTGCGTGGGGCCCATTTGTCAGTAACCCTGTGATAATCCTGTGATTAATTAAGTGCAGTTAGGCCGGCATTTAACAGGGGTTGACTCGCCGGTGAGGTGCCGCGGCGGCGGGGTGGCTCGGGAATCTCCCACAGGGCACGGCTTGCGACGCGGTTTGGTTCTACAGCGAGCTGGGGCTCGTGCGCATCTAGCGGTGGCACAGATAGGGAGCTAGGTGGTCTGTAGCGGCGGCAGCGGTGAGTTGGGCGGCGGCCGGAGCTCGGGTGTCGATGAAATCGATGACACGGCGCGCAGGAAGACCAGCGGTTTGCACCTACGTGATCTATGAGAGCTCCCGAACCCAACGGAGGCACGCACGGGACCATTTGGTCATCGGAGCCTCGTCGGCGACGAGCTCGTGCGGCGGCGGCATACGGGACTCGCGGTCATCAGTGTTGCAGCGAGAAATCGACCAAGGGAAGAGGGGGAGATGACGGCGGGGCTCACAGGGAGTTGGATGGGCGGCTCGTTTGGCTCGAGGAAGCGTCGGAGCAAGCGGGCGGCGAAGGGGATCTCTAGCGACCCGAGGAGGAAGAAGGGGGCAGGGATGTCGTCACGGAGCTCTTGGCGGCGCCTGGCTTGGTGCAGAGGATGCGGGGGTCGAGGTGGAGCTCGTGGCATATCCGGATGGGCGCGGGGAGGTCGGTGGTAGCGACGAGCGGCGACGATGGCTTACGGGGGCGTGGGCCATAGCGGGAGAGGACGAGGGAGAGAGCCAGGGGAGAATGGGGGTCGGCGTGGTCGGGGCAGCGCTGAGGAGTGGCTTCGAGGCGTCGCCACGCTGTCCAAGCGGGCAGGCGGCCAGGAAACTGTGTGGCGAGCTCGGCCTGCGCGGGCACGCTCCTCTCTACCTGCTTGGCGAGAGGAAGCAGGTGGCTGGCATGGGCCAGCACAGTGCTGGGCCGGCCAGTGGGCTGCCAGGTGGGCTGGGCCTTCTACAGGGTTGGGCTGCACAAGTAAGTTAGGTAGGCCTCTGGTCTTTTTTAATTTTTCTTCTGTTTTGTTTAATTTACTTCCTTTTGCCACTGTTTCTAATAAAAAAAATCAAAAACAGTGACAAAATTCCCCTGAATATTTTTATGTTGCTTAATGGACTTTTCCAAAAGCACATAAAATGTTCCAGGGTATTTGGCAATATATTCTATACAAGTTATGGATATAATTCCAAATGCAAATAAAATAATGATTTAAATTCAGTGCCCAAAATATTCCTCAAAAATGCTCATTATTTTTGGTTTGGTGCAAAAACCTTTGCCAAATATAACCAACATTAGTTAAGGCCATTTTGGGAACACTGAATGCAATTTCCAGGGTTCTTTGCCCTACTTTTAATTAAAGTTTTGAGGCTTCAACAATCCTTAATTCAAGTTTCAGAAATTTAAATATGATGCTCACATGAAGGGCTAGCATAGTGCATACCAGAACTAGGGATGTGACACGCCCCCACAAAGAAGAACAAGGAAAAACAAAGTCAAAAATGAAAGCATACCTGGACGGCTGCTGCGACGCCATATGCGCCTTTGTGCAGTTCTGGACGGCGTCGCCTTCGGCTCGCAGTTTCCCCTGAA
The DNA here is from genome assembly GCF_018294505.1 of Triticum aestivum. Taxonomy (NCBI): domain Eukaryota; kingdom Viridiplantae; phylum Streptophyta; class Magnoliopsida; order Poales; family Poaceae; genus Triticum; species Triticum aestivum. The sequence goes on from NC_057810.1 coordinate 496,872,609, forward strand.
CGTCCAAAAGCGCCTGGTTCAGTGGGCCTGTGCCACCTCCTTGCACCCACCGAACGGGCATGGAACTCGTCGCCTCAGTGTCTGGGATGGCCGAGCTGGCGGCGCCGGTCTCCAAGGGGCGTGGCACCGAAGTCGCCTTCTCAAGACGGTGGCACGCTGGCGAGGCGACTTGAAGGAGCAGCTTCGCCACGGACTCGTCCTCAGTCGGCGGCACCGGCGGGCCTGCCGGCTATTTACCACACGCACTCCCAGACAGCGGCGGAGGCGGCGGTGGTGGCACGGGCGTGTTCGACATGGAGGCCTCGCCGCTTTCCCTCTCATGACGGGGTTCTCGCTGCCGGTTTCCCCAGTCTGCCCCGTGAACTCCGGGGGCGGCAGCGCGAAGTTCAGCGGGATGACGAGCAGCGCCGATTGGTGGTGCGCAGCCTCCTCATCTTGCTGCCTTGCCGCGATGGCGGCTTCGGCCTCATCCAGCTTCCTCTGGGCGGAGGCCGAGAAGGCGGCCTCCGCCTTCTCCAAGCGGGCGGCTTTGTCCTCATCGCGCTTCTCCCGCGCGTTCCGCTCCGTCGCCTCCCGGAGGTCGGCGGCGGGGTCAATCCGCCGAGTAGTGGCAGACGTCTCTGCCGATCCCATGACGGAGGCGGCGGCGACCCTCTCAAAGGTAAGGGGAGCCCTGAAGCGAGGAAGGCGTGTAAAAGATTTAGACAAGATTCACAAGTAGAAAACAAGACAAAAGGCGGAAGCACTTACGCGGAGACCAGTGGCGGCTTTTTCACTTCCTTACGGAAGCGGTTGGCCTTCGCGATCACCTCCTCCCGCTTGGTCGGGGCGGCCGCCCCATTGAACTTCTTCGACCGGCCGCCAAGCAAGCTCTGCCCGGCCCAGCGCCTCTTCACGCCGCCTTGACCACCCAATCCGGTGGAGGAACTCACGCTCGGCTGGCCGGCCCTTGGTTGGTGGCGCGGGGTGACTTCCCCCTCGGCGTCGTCATCAGGCCAGTCGGCAAAGGTTGCCGAGGGCCTGAAGCCTCCCCCTCTTCCTCCTCCTCCTCCTTCGGCGTCGGCCTCCATCACCGCGGCCCCCAAGTCAGGGTCGTCGACGTCGCTCTCCGCTCGGCCGGGGACGAACTGACGGGCCGGGCCCGCGCTGCCGGCTGAAGGCTGGATCAGGGGGTTCTGACTCGAGGAAAACCAAAAAGATCATGTACCACCCCGAGACCGACGCTCCAGATGCCTTCCTTGTATTCCGAGATTCGTCGTGTGATTTGTTTTGTTCGTTGCATTCATCCTTGCATCATGTGCATTGCATCATGTCATCATGCAACCCCTTTTTCAAACTCAACTAAATAAATTGCATAGATCATTGATCTAGTTAAATCGAGGGAACTCACATGGTGTTTTCTATTTATAACATATCCTCCCAATATTATTAGGGAGCTATAACAAAGCATTCCATTCTTTGGGAATCACCATAACACACACTTGCAAATTATCCCATGCCGTTGTTATCTCAATTCTTGGTCTCCAACCTTGCCCATAATTTGTTTCATCATTTTCCGGAGCCCCACCGAAATCCTCAACATTTTTTGGACACTCAAAAACCTAGTCCCAGTTCAAACCCATTTGAATTTCAAATGAGTTTGAATTTAATTCCTGCAATCTTGTCCACACCATTTTTCTTGGAACAAGCGCATTTTTGCGAGCCCAGGAAAATTATCCCCATGCCCAAATTCTTGTCCACTCATTTCTTTTCTCTCCTTTTCTTTCTTTGCGTTTCTTTTTTTGGAAGAGATTTGAAGAAGGGAGAGAAGAAGCCCATCAATCGCAGGCCAGTAGGCCAGGCCGGCCAAGCAAACCCCTTGAGGCCCAACCCTTCCTACCCCTAGCCTGATCCCCTCGCAGCCTCTTCCCCTCACCCGATCGCTCCCCATCTCTCCATGTGCGCCGCACACCCACACACACCCGCGCCTCGTGCCTAATCCCCATGCCCGAGCGTCGTCTCCTTTGCGCCCCTTCCCCTCAGGCCACGCCTCTGCTCCTTCCTCTCCGTGCGCCTGCCCCCGTTCAAGCATCTCCGTCGGAGCACGCCCGCAGAGCTCCGTCGCGCGCCCTCATCGGCCCTCCTACCCGTCGTTGCCTCGCCAGGATACCGTGCCTGGCCTCCCGCGCCACCACTAGAGGCCAACTCTGGCGCCTCCTGCCTCGCGTCGCCCTCTGCTTCCGTTTACGCCACGACCACGACCCCATCTCCTGCGTGAGACCTGCGTCGCTGCTGCTCTGCTCCATGCGTCCGTCCTGGAGCTCGTCCGCCTCCCCAAGCCACCTCCCTGGCCTCGGATCCGGCCGGATCGAGCCGGCCCGCGTCCACCACCACCACCTCGCGCGACCTCCTACCTCGTCCTTATTCCCGCGCCGCTCGTCGCCAGAAGCCAGTAGGAGAAGCCCCGCCTCTGCTCGAGGGCCTCGCGACATCCTCTGCTGCACCTTCACCGGCCGACGACCTCGCCTGAACCTTGCCGACGAGCAGCCCGCCAGGACAGACCAGTCCCGCGGCCGTCGATCCTGCATCGCGCCAACTCCCTGCTTCGCGCCCCTGTTGCTGTTGACGCCAAGGCCAACAGTCACCAAGCGTGGATTCGCCATGAACAACTACGGACACCCGTGGATTTCACCAAGTACCTCTACCGACGACCAAGTCCTTGGTTTCGACAAGTTCCTCACGGCGACCTTGAACATCTACGGGATATGTACGACTTCGAACCCTATATCACGACGAACATGTACGGCTGCACGACGACCCGCCAAGACCCTGAACAGCTACCGCCGCTGCCGTGTACGACTACTTCCACTACCGTCGCCACATGAACGACTACTTCCACGACGTCCATGAACCACTACTTCCACTACCGTCGCGAGAACGACTACTTCCACTACGGCCCGTGTACCACTACTTTCTTTGTCGAACTCGTTCCGCCCCGAAAATGCACGCTTCGAAGGTATAACGCCGAGACGATGCCCGTGAACGAATGCATGTTGTATAAGATGAACCGTATGTTTGCATCATGCCCGTTTGTTTCGTGCAGGTTCCTCCTTGTTTTCCATGCCGTCGACCCGTGGGAACCCGGTAACCGGGAGCACCCCACCATCCTTGCATGACACGTTCACACCCACTTCCTTTTGCACCGGTATCTCCGTGAGCCACCGGAACCGGAATGTTGTCGTGGCACCATTTTCGTTATCATTGCCGTGGCACCCCTTTTGTTTCGCGATGGTGACCAAATGCTCCCTAACATATTAGATGTCAACATTTTCATAAAAAAATTGCCTAAACCTTGATTATGTCATCCACATCATGTTAACAACATTTAAATGCTTAAAATTATGTTTGCATTAAATTGCTAAATGACATATGGGGATTTTTCGGAATTGTTGTTTGTTGTTTTCGACCTCATTTAAACTTGCCTAAATAGTTAGTTCAATTATGTTTCACCTCTTGCCATGTTTGACAACATTTAATATTGTTGGTTAGCCTAAACGAGAGAGGACTAAATATTTGAATGTGGTGTTTCATCAATATGCAACTCGTTGCATATTGAGCTCCACTTAACTTGTAGTATTGTTTGTTGCACTTTGCCATGCCATGCCTCTTTAAACCGGGCATGCATCATACTTGATTGTGCATCATGACATGTTTATGCTTGTGTGTTTACCATGTTGTTTGCTTCTTTCCAGTTTGCTTCTCTTAGCTTCGGTTTCGTTCCGGAGTTGTGAGGATTCGTGCGACTGCGTCCGTTTGTCTTTTTCTTGGACTCGTTCTTCCTAGCGGGATTTCAGGAAAGATGACCATTACCCTCGATATCACTTCTATCTTTGCTTGCTAGTTGCTTCGTTCTATCGCTATGCTGCGCTACCTATCACTTGTTTACCATGCCTCCCATATTGCAATGTCAGCCTCTAACCTTTTCACCCTTCCTAGCAAACAGTTGCTTGGCTATGTTACCGCTTTGCTCAGCCCCTCTTATAGCATTGTTAGTTGCAGGAGAAGTTGAAGATTGCTCCATGATGGACAGGATTATGTTGGGATATCACAATATCTCTTATTTAATTAATGCATCTATATACTTGGTAAAGGGTGGAAGACTCGGCCTTATGCCTGGTGTTTTGTTCCACTCTTGCCGCCCTAGTTTCCGTCATACCGGTGTTATGTTCCTTGATTTTGCGTTCCTTACACGGTTGGGTGATTTATGGGACCCCCTTGACAGTTTGCTTTGAATAAAACTCCTCCAGCAAGGCCCAACCTTGGTTTTAACATTTGCCACCTAAGCCTTTTTCCCTTGGGTTCTGCAGACTCAAGGGTCATCTTTATTTTAACCCCCCC